>NW_026647116.1:1117500-1415501 GCF_950295315.1 Erinaceus europaeus
CAGAGCGACTTTGTATGGGACACTCATGGATGCCTACTTCTGGGAATCTCTCTGAGTGTGATGTGTGGACACCAGGACACCATGATCAGGGATTGTGAGGCCACAGGAGCAATTGCCTTAGCCGGACCCAAAGGGTAGTTGTGAAGGGCCGGGTTCATCCACTATTGTTTGGTCAAACACAGTTCCCATCAATGTTGAAACACAGCTATTTCTGAGTTCTTTCTGGGCTTGTAATCTGCTGCCCTGAGCTGTGTACTGAGAGTCTGGAGGCTGAGTAGGAAGCCAAACATGACTGGACAGTCTTATGCCCCTGAATTAAGAGGGGTGCCCCAGCTTACCCCGTTGGCAGTGTTTGGATGATAGTGAGGCATGAGATTGAATCAGGAACTCAGGAGAGGGAGACATGAGAGTCCCTTTGCATGTGCATTCTTGCTTAGCTAGAATCTGGGCTAGCTGCCTTTCCCTGACCAGCTAGGTTCTCTGTACATAAGTTGCAGGTGAGGCTGGCTACCTTCCCACCCATGTTCTGAGACTACTATAGATGAGCTCTGAGCACAGACACTGACAGACAGACAGACACACACACACACATTACTGTCAGATCTGGTTGTACAGCATATAGTGAAGGATAGGGCTCTCTGGGGTCTGTGGTCATGAGAGCTGCTGCCTTACAATCTCTATAAGCCAGCTTTGAACCTGTCATCAATGAACACAGTGTAGGAGGCTTTTAGATTCTCATCTCTTTCCAGCAGAAGTGGCTGGTGGGGGGACCTTCCAGAGGCTGCCCAATGAGCGTGCTGCAGGGCCATGTGGGCGGTGAGCAAGGTTGCTGGCCATTCACAGACTAGTCGTCTTGACACTCGTGGGAGTGTCCTAGCACACTGGCCAATGATATTGCTGGCAAGGGTTCTGGGCGTTGCTTAGGCCTGTGGCCTATCAGAGCATGGTTGGTGCCCTGTCTGCAGGCCTTCTGAAGTAAACCCGACAATGGGAGCTCAGAGCCGCCCTTAAATGGCTGGTCGTGCTTCCAGGAAGTGCGAAGCAGGGTTCACCTAGGGCCCTGCCTTGCAGAAGCTGTACAGTGTACATGTGTATAACTCCGTCTGTGCCTGTGCCTCTGTGGATGTGTGCGTGTGTGTAACTGTGAGAGTGTGTTTTTGTGTGTGTGTGTGTGTTTGTGAGGGAGGGAGAGAGAGAGAACAACAGAATCACTGTGGCACAGGTGATTTTGTGCAAAACACTTGGCACATTCTGATTTACAGCTCAATATTGACACCATTGTAGCTCTCCTTGGCCCTTGGTCACTTTTCTTATTTTCAGATGTAAAGACACTGAAGAGGGAGAGGTTTTTGCCCTGAGGCTTGCACTGGGAACTAGCAGCTGCCCTGTGTGTGTTGCCAGACTAGGAAACTTGTTGTGCCTGTCCATATGGAGAGTGTCCTGGATGATTTCCTTCTCGAGCCTTTTTGGTAGGTCCCGTTGGAGCCGCATATACTATAGGTGATCTCGGAGCACACACAGACACACACAGACAGACAGACACACACACATTACTGTCAGGTCTCGTAGTACAGCATATGGTGAAGGCTGGGGCTTTCTAGGGTCAATGGGCATGAAATCTGCTGCATTACAATCACTACAAGCCAGGTTTTAACCTGTCATCAATGAACACAGTGTAGGAGGTTTTTGAATTCTGGTCTCTTTACAACTCATCTATTTCTCAAGTGCCCCAAGTGGTAGCAGGTGTTTCCAATTGCCTTTATTAGCAGCAGCCAGGCCCTCAGGTGAGGGGCCGGGCTGTGATCTCCACTGGAAGCTCCTGATTTAGCCAATGGAGGCATCCATCTTCTTTTTGTCTCTCCATAGGAAGGGCCCTGGGAGTTTGTGCTTCCTGCAAGCAGAGCGACTTTGTATGGGACATCATGCATGCCTACTTCTGGGAATCTCTCTGAGTGTGATGTGTGGACACCAGGACACCATGATCAGGGATTGTGAGGCCAAGGAGCAATTGCCTTAGCCGGACCCAAAGGGTATGTGTGAGGGGCCGAGTTCATCCACTATTGTTTGGTCAAACACAGTTCCCATCTATGTTGAAACAGTTATTTCTGGGTTCTTACTGCGCTTGTAATCTGTTGCCTTGAGCAGTGGACTGAGAGTCTGGAGGCTGAGTAGGCAGCCAAACGTGACTGGACAGTTCCTGGCCCTGAATTCTGAGGGGTTCCCCAGCTTACCCTTTTGGCAGTGTTTGGATGATATTGAGACATGGGATTGAATCGGGAACTTTTCAGTCACTGTCATTTGTCTCTCTGACTGTCTCTGCGTGCCTTCTTCCCTGGACCCTTCGTGGAAGTCAGTGCATATATCGGGAACTCGGTCTTCCTGGTGTTGAAATTTTCCTTTCTTTGTCCTTTGGATGATTTAGTCTCATGCATATGGCGAAGTACAGAGGGGAACTGAGGAGACAGTGTTCCTGCTGCAGTTAACGGGCATATGTCCAACTCCAGCTGCAGCTGTCCAGGCCCTCTGTGCGTGACTCCCATTCGCCAGGGCCCTGTGGCTGACACTCAGCCTTAATGCAGCACTCCTCATCTCCTGCACCGCATCCTTGTCCTTATTCCATGAGAGCCAAGGTCAAGAGAAGTGAAACTCTATCCCCCTGGCACACAAATTGTGCTTCCCTCTATTGGGCCGAATGTAAAGGATCTGTGGTACTGATGGCCACACCAGTGTCCAGATTTTCCACGGAAATCGGAAGCTTCCATGGTTCAGAAAGAGGGTGTTTTGATGGCTGTGAAATGTCTTTTCCAATTACCTCCTGGGGTTTCAAATCCTTTTGAAACCTGAAGTTCTTTCTTGTATCTAGGGAATAGTCTCACATCTGGCCTGAAGGCCCTCCAAACTAGGAGCACAGCTACCCCGGGGTCAGGAGGTCTGCCAGCCTACTAGCTCCTGGAGGGATTCCTGAGTATGTCCTCAGGCCCTAAGTGGTAATAGGTGTTTCCAATTGCCTTTATTAGCAGCAGCCAGGCCCTCAGGTGAGGTGCGGGGCTGTGATCTCCACTGGAAGCTCCAAATTCAGTCAATGGAGGCATCCATCTATGTCTGTCTATAGCAAGGGCCCGGGGAGTTTGTGCTTCCTGCAAGCAGAGCAACTTTGTATAGGACACTAATGCATGCCTAATTCTGGGAATCTCTCTGAATGTGATGAGTGGACACCAGGACACTATGATTAGGGATTGTGAGGCCACAGCAGCAATCGCCTTGGCCACACCCTAATGGTAGGTTTATGGGGCCGGGTTCATCCACTATTGTTTGGTCAAACACAGTTCCCATCTATGTTCAAACACAGGTGTCTCTGGGTTCTTTCCAGGCTAGGAATCATCTGCCCTGAGCAGTGGACTGAGAGCCTGGAGGCTGAGAAGGCAGCCAAATATGACTGGACACCCTGAATTATAAGGGGTGCCCCAGATACCCGATTGGCAGTGTTTGGATGATATTGAGGCATGGGATTGAATGGGGAACTCAGGAGAGCAAGACATGAGAGTCCCTTTGCATATGCATTCTTGCTTAGCCAGAATCTGGGCTAGCTGGCTTGCCCTGACCAGCTAGGTTCTCTGTACATAAGTTGCAGGTGAGGCTGGCTACCTTGACACCCATGCTGTGAGACTACTATAGTTGAGCTCAGAGCACACACAGATACACACAGACAGACAGACAGACACACACACACACACAGACACACACACACACATTAATGTCAGGTCTGTTAGTACAGCATATGGTGAAGGCTGGGGATGTCTGGGTTGTGGGCATGAGAGCTGCTGCCTTACAATCTCTACAATCCAGGTTTGAACCTGTCATCAATGAACACAGTGTAGGAGGTTTTTGAATTCTGGTCTCTTTCCAACTCATCTATTTATCTTCTTGCCTTCTCTGTCTCTAACTCTCACATGCTCTCATACACTCTGTCTTCACTCATTTATATTTTACTTATATACTTATTTTACTGACAGGCCCAGATATACAAAGAGAGTTACCAGAGCACTGCTGAGCTCTGGTTTGTTGTGTTGGCGATTTCTCCTAGGCTACTGGAGCCTAAGTTTGTAAGTCTTTCTGACACAAGCCATATTCTGTCTCCTCATTTCCATGCCAGTATCACTCAGAGTTTATAATAAAGATATACATATATATATATACATATATACATATATATGCATATATATGTTATTTTTAGAATTATTGACCTATGTATTTGACCTTAATTCAGAATTACACATTTTTAACAGCCTAGTTTTTCAGAAATAAATGGCCATATAGTTGGAGCAGGATTCAATGCAATCATAAATAATAGAACCTTCCAGTAGCATTTCTAATCGTGTTTCTATCACCATTCTTATTATAATTATCATAGCCCAGAACTTCCCTCCTTTTTCTAGTGTAAGCTTCAATACGTATTTCTTTTTCCAGAAATCTTGGACCCTGAAGTATTAGGGCATTTTTGAAGCAGCCCTCTGTTTCTCAGCAGATGGTTTCTATGTTTCTGCTGTAATCAGGTCTTCTTGTGGTTTTTGTTTTCATTATTATTTTTTTATTTTTTCAAGTCCTCCTAAATCATCCCCATTTATTTTCATAGTTATTTATTTAGTCAGGTATCACGTGAGGATCATTTCTTCTCCCTGATAGATTTTCTCTTATAATTGAAGGGAACTTTGGACACAAAGGGAGGGAGAGAGAGAGAACAACAAAGGGAGGGAGAGAGAGAGAACAACAGAATCACTGTGGCACAGGTGATTTTGTGCAAAACACTTGGCACATTCTGATTTACAGCTCAATATTGACACCATTGTAGCTCTCCTTGGCCCTTGGTCACTTTTCTTCTTTTCAGATGTAAAGACACTGAAGAGGGAGAGGTTTTGCCCTGAGGCTTGCACTGGGAACTATCAGCTGCCCTGTGTGTGTGCCAGACTAGGAAACTTGTGGTGCCTGTCCATGTCGAGAGTCTCCTGAATGAGTTCCTTCTCGAGCCTATAACGCTTGGTACCATTGGAGCTGCATACAGCTAATGATTTGGAGAATGTACTCCTTTGGACAATTCTTTTACTGATGCACAGTTTCTCTCCAGGTTTTAGCAATCAATTGTTTGAATGTCATATCGAATCCATTATAGAAAATGAATACATCAGTCTCTCTCTCTCTCTCTCTCTCTATATATATATATATATATATATATATACATATATATATATATATATATATATATATATATATAGAGGTCTGAAAATATTTTTTGCTAGAGACCTGCACAGCTCTGAATTATTGTGAGTATTCGGATACACCTGGCCATTCTGAGTCACAGTCATGAGAGATAATTCACAGAGCCATTCCTACACGTCTTATCAGTCTACAAATCTCTCTCAACACAAACTACAGCTGCCAAATGATGTACTTCCCTCTTGCTCTTTTTCTCCACCGAGTCCTATCCCAAAACTGTAAGTCAAAGAATAAATAAACATAGTTCAGTTCCCTGCACACAGGACAGGCTGAGGCTGGACCAGGGAGATGCAATACACCAGCCTGCTTCTTGGCTGGAGCCTCACTAAGACAACTTCCAATTTGGAGAGGTGAGGGCAGTTTTGGAGAGTTGGCTGCAGGCCAAGTGTTGCTTCTCAGAGTTGGGTAAGACCTAGATGTTCTAAGTGTAACCTTTCCTCACAAATATAAAATAACAATGCCACTTGTAAGAAGTGTGCATGGGCATGGAGGCTTTCTCTTCAGTGCTCTGGCACTGATCAACACAGGTCCAGAATTTCTGTACTTTTCTGTCACTGTCATTCTCTCTGACTGTCTCTACATGCATTCTTCACTGGGCCCTTACTGGAAGTCAGTGCATGCATCCTGAACTCGGTCTTCCTGGTGTTGAAATTTTCCTTTCTTTGCCCTTTGGATTATTTAATCTCGTGCATATGGCATAGTACAGTGAAGAACTGTGGAGGCAGCGATTCTACTGCAGGTAACAGGCATATGTCCATCACCAGCTGGAGCTGTCCAGGCCCTCTGTGCTTGACTCCCATTCTCCAGGGCCCTGAGGCTGACACTCAGCCTAAATGCAGCCCTCCTCACCTTCCTGCACAGCATCCTAGTCCTTATTCCATGAGAGCCTAGGTCAAGAGAAGTGAAACTCTACCACCCTGGCACACACATTGTGCTTTCCCTCTATTGGGCCGAATGTAAAGGATCAGTGGTACTGATGGCTACACCAGTGTCCAGATTTTCCATGCAAAACAGAAGCTGACAGGGTTCAGAAAGAGGGTGTTTTGATGGCTGTGAAATGTCTTTTCCAAGTGCGTCATGGGGTTTCAAATCCTTTTGAAACCTGAAGTTCTTTCTTGTATCTAGGGAATATTCTCACCTCTGGCCAGAAGGCCTTCCCAACTGGGAGCACACCTATTCCAGTGTCAGGAGGTCTGCCAGCCTACTAGCTCCTGGAAGGATTCCTGAGTATGTCCTCAGGTCCCAAGTGGTAACAGGTGTTTCCAATTGCCTTTATTAGCAGCAGCCAGACCCTCAGGTGAGGGGCGGCACTGTGATCACCACTGGAAACTCCTAATTCAGCCAATGGAGGCATCCAACTTCCTTTTGTCTCTCCATATCAAGGGCCCGGGGAGTTTGTGCTTCCTGAAAGCTGAGCGACTTTGTATGGGACACTCATGCATGCCTACTTCTGGGAATCTCTCTGAGTGTCATGAGTGGACACCAGTACACCATGATCAGGGATTGTGAGGCCACAGGAGCAATTGTCTTAGCCAGACACAAAGGGTAGGTGTAAGGGGCCGGGTTCATCCACTATTGCTTGGTCAAACACAGTTTCAATCTATATTGAAACACAGATCTCTCTGGGTTCTTTCTTGGCTTGTAATCTGCTGCCCTGAGCAGTGGACTGAGAGCCTGGTGGCTGAGTAGGCAGCCAAACATGACTGGCCAGGCTCATGCCCCTGAATTCTAAGGGATGCTCCAGCTTCCCTCATTGGCAGTGTTTGGATAATAATGAGGCATGGGATTGAATGGGGAACTCAGGAGAGCTAGACATGAGAGTCCCTTTGCATATGCATTCTAGCTTAGCCAGAATCTGGGATAGCTGGCTTCCCTGACCAGCTAGGTTCTCTGTACAGAAGTTGCAGGTGAGGCTGGCTATCTTGACACCCATGCTCTGAGACTACTACAAGAGAGCTCTGAGCACACACAGACACACACAGACAGACAGACACACACACACACATTACTGTCAGGTCTGGTAGTACAGCTTATTGTGAAGGCTGGGGAATGTCTGGGTTCTGTGGGCATGAGAGCTGCTGCCTTACAATCCCTAAAAGCCAGCTTTGAACCTGTCATCAATGAACACAGTGTAGGAGGTTTTTGAATTCTGGTCTCTTTCTAACTCATCTATTTCTCTTCTTGCCTTCTCTGTCTCTAACTCTCACATGCTCTCATACACTCTGTCTTCACTCATTTATATTTTACTTATATACTTATTTTACTGACAGGCCCAGATATACAAAGAGAGTTACCAGAGCACTGCTGAGCTCTGGCTTGTTGTGTTGGCAATTTCACCTAGGCTACTGGAGCATCAGTTTGTAAGTCTTTCTGACACAAGCCATATTCTCTCAGCTCATTTCTATGCCAGTATCACTCAGAATTTATAATAAAGAGATACATACATATATATAAACTTATATATTTACATATATGTCATTTTTTGAATTTTCTACCTATCTATTTGACCTTAAATCAGAATTTCCACATATATAACAGCCTAGTTTTTCAGAAATAATTGGCCATGTAGCTGGAGCAGTATTCAATACAATTATAAATAATAGAACCTTCCAGTAGCATTTCTAATCGTGTTTCTATCAGCATCCTTATTGTAATTATCATAGCCCTGAACTTCCCTCCTTTTTCTAGTGTAAGATTCAATACGTATGTGTTTGTTTTATTTTTCAGGAAATCTTAATTTCTTTGGACCCTGAAGTGTTAGGGAATTTTTGAAGCAGCCCTCTGTTTCTCGGCATATGTTTTCTATGTTTCTACTGTAATCAGGTCTTCTTGTGGTTTTTATTTTCATTATTTTTATTTTCTCAAGTCCTCCTAAATCATCCCCATTTATTTGCATATTTATTTATTCAGTCAGGTATCACATGAGGGTCCTTTCTTCTGTTTGATATATTTTGTCTTATAATTGAAGGGAACTCTTGACACACAATGCATTTCCCGGGGCAAATACTACACACATATAGTGAAGGCTTGGGTTGTCTGGGGTCTGTGGGCATTAGAGCTGCTGCCTTACAATCTCTACAACCCAGGTTTGAACCTCTCATGAATGAAAACAGTCTAGGGGGTTTTGACTTCTGGTCTATTTCCAACTCCTCTATTTCTTTTCTCTCCTTCTCTGTCTCTGACTCTCACAGGCTCTCACTCACTCTGTCTGCACTCAGTAATATTTTACTTATATCCTTATTTTATTGACAGGCCCAGATATACAAAGAGAGTTGCCAGAGCACTGTTGAGCTCTGGCTTGTTTTGTTGGTGATTTCACCTAGGCTACTGGAGCCTCAGCTTTGTAAGTCTCTGACCGAAGCCATATTCTGTCTCCTTATATCCATGGCAGTATCTCTCAGACTTTATAATAAAGATATACATTCATATACATATATAAATACACATATATATCTGTTATTTTTAGAATTGTCGACCTATGGTCTATCTGCGGTTTTTATTATTTTTTAATTTTTTCAAATCCTCCTAGATAATCCCCATATATTTGCATATTTATTTATATATTTAGTCCGATATCACATGAGGGGTCATTTCTTCTGCCTGATAGATTTTCTCTTATAATTGAAGGGAACTTTGGAC
The DNA here is from genome assembly GCF_950295315.1 of Erinaceus europaeus. Classification (NCBI taxonomy): domain Eukaryota; kingdom Metazoa; phylum Chordata; class Mammalia; order Eulipotyphla; family Erinaceidae; genus Erinaceus; species Erinaceus europaeus. Next base: position 1,126,411 of record NW_026647116.1, read on the forward strand.
GCACAATATATTTCCTTTTGCAGATACTACACACTACTACAACTACTACTGCACTGTTATTGACAATGACATCCAATGCACAATGTATTAGTATTGCAAGACTCTAAAGAATGTTCCCTATTCAACCTATAATGTTTTTAACCTCAAAAATATTTATTCTGCTCTTTCTTGTGGGATGAATGGTTTACAGTCAACAGTTACATGTAATAGTGGCTAAGGGGGTAATTTTTCCTTCTTTCCCTGTATTTCTGTACATCATTTGTAACTTTCCTATTGTGGAGAAGGAAAGAGTCATAAATTGAGAGAGCAGGGCCAAAGCAGGAAGAGAGACAGAGAGATAGATAAACCTCTGATTTGCCACTAGCCCAGCTTTTCCCTAATTGGGTAAGTGATGACCAGGGACTCAAAATGGGTTCTTGGGCTTCGACATAGTTCTCTGGCATTCTTTCTTAGGCAGAATCTGGACTAGCTGGCTTGCCCTGACCATCTAGGTTCTCTGTACATAAGTTGCAGGTGAGGCTGGCTAAGCCTTGACACCCATGCTCTGAGACTACTTCAGGTGAGCTCTGAGCACACACAGACACACACAGACAGACAAACAGACACACACACACACACACACACACACATTACTGTCAGGTCTGGTAGTACAGCATATGGTGAAGACTGGGGCTCTCTGTGGTCTCTGGGCATGAGAGCTGCTGCCTTACAATCTCTACAAGCCAGGTTTGATCCTGTCATCAATGAACACAGTGTAGGAGGTTTTTGAATTCTGAGACACTGAAGAGGGAGAGGTTTTGCCCTGAGGCTTGCACTGGGAACTAGCAGCTGCCCTGTGTGTGTTGCCAGACTAGGAAACTTGTACTGCCTGTCCATGTGGAGAGTTTCCTAGGTGAGTTCCTTCTGAGCCTTTTTCGATCGGTCCCGATGGAGCTGCATATAGCTAATGATTTGGAGATTTTACTCCTTTGGACAATTCTTTTCCTGTTGTACAGTTTATCTCCAGGTTTTAGCAATCAATTGTCTGAATGTCATATCGAATCCATTGTAGAAAATGACTACATCAGTGTCTCTCTCTCACTGTCTCTCACTCTCTATATATAATATGTAGAGGTCTGGAAATATTTTTTTAGCTAGAGACCTGCACAGCTCTGGATTAGTGTAGTAAAGTGGATACACCTGGCCCTTCTGAGCCACAGTCATGAGAGACATATCACAGAGCCATATCGTCTATCACTCTACAAATCTATTTCAGCAAAACTACTGCTGCCAAATCATTTACTTCCCTCTTGCTCATTTTGTCCACTGAGTCTTATCCCAAAACTGTAAATCAAAGAAGAAATAGACATAGTGAAGTTCCCTGCACACAGGACAGGCAGAGGCTGGACAAGGGAGATTCAATACGGCAGCCTGCATCTTGGCTGGAGCATCACTAAGACTCCTTCCAATTTGGAGAAGCAGGGGAAGTTTTGGACAGTGGGCTGCCGGCCAAGTGTTGCTTCTCAGAGTGGCTAAGACCTAGATGTTCTAAGTGTTACCTTTCCTCGAAAACATAAAAAGACAATGCCACTTGTAAGAAGTATGCTTGGGCATGGAGTGTTTGTGTTCAGTGCTCTGTCACTGATCAACACAGGGCCAGAATTTCAGTCCTTTTCTGTCTCTGTCATTCTGTCTCTGACTGTCTCTATATGCCTTCTTCCCTGGGTCCATACTGGATGTCAGTGCATGCATCGTGAACTCAGTCATCCTGGTGTTGAAATTTTCCTTTCTTTGCCCTTTGGGTTATTTAGTCTCCTGCACGTGGTGTAGTACAGAGGGGAACTGTGGAGATAGTGTTGTTGCTGCAGGTTCCAGGCATATGTCCATCACCAGCTGGAGCTGTCCAGGCCCTCTGTGCTTGAATCACATTCTCCAGGGCCCTGAGGCTGACACTCAGGCTAAATGTAGTCCTCCTCACCTTCCTGCACAGGGTCCTTGTCCTTATTCCATGAGAGCCCAGGTCAAGAGAAGTGAAACTCTACCCCACTGGCACACACATTGTGTTTTCCCTCTATTAAGCCAAATGTAAAGGATCTGTGGTACTGATGGCCACACCAGTGTCCAGATTTTCCATGCAAAATGGAAGGTTCCAGGGTTCTGAAAGAGGGTGTTTTGATGGCTGTGAAATGACTTTTCCAAGTGCCTCATGGGGTTTTCAAATCCTTTTGAAACCTGAAGTTCTTTCTTGTATCCTGGGAATATTCTCACCTCTGGCAACAAGGGCCACCCAACTCGGAGCACAGCTATCCCGGTGTCAGGAGGTCTGCCAGCCTGCTTGCTCCTGGAGGGATTCCTGAGTATTATGTCCTCAGGGCCCAAGTGGTAACAGGTGTTTCCAATTGCCTTTATTAAAAGCAGCCAGGCCCTCAGGTGAGGTGCGGGGTTGTGATCTCCACTGGAAGCTCCAAATTCAGCCAATGGAGGCATCCATCTTCCTTTTGTCTGTCCATAGCAAGGGCCAGGGAGTTTGTGCTTCCTGTAAGCAGAGAGACATTGTATAGGACACTCATGCATGCCTACTTGTGGGAATCTCTCTGGGTGTGATGTGTGGACACCAGGACACCATGATCATAGATGTGAGGCCACAGGAGCAATTGCCTTAGCCGGACCCAAAGGGTAGTTGTAAGGGACCGGGTTCATCCACTATTGTTTGGTCAAACACAGTTCCCATCTATGTTGAAGCACAGCTGTTTCTGGGCACTTTCTGTGCTTGTAATCTGCTGCTCTGAGAAGTGGACTGCGAGCCTGGAGGCTGAGTAGGCAGCCAAAATTGACTGGACAGGCTCATGCCCCTGAATTCTGAGGGGTGCTCTAGTTGCCCCTGTTGGTAGTATTTGGATGATAGATAGTGTGGCATGGGATTGAATAGGGAACTCAGGAGAGCAAGACATGAGAGTCCCTTTGCATATGCATTCTTGCTTATCCCGAATCCGGGCTAGCTGGCTTGCCCTGACCAGCTATGTTCTCTGTACATAAGTTGCAGGTGAGGCTGGCTACCTTGCCACCCATGCTCTGAGACTACTACAGGTGATCTCTGAGCACACACAGACACACACAGTCAGACAGACAGACAGACAGAAACCCACACGCATTATTGTCAGGTCTGGTAGTACAGCATATGGTGAAGACTGGGGCTCTCTGTGGTCTGTGGGCATGAGAGCTGCTGCCTTACAATCTCTACAAGCCAGGTTTGATCTTGTCATCAATGAACACAGTGTAGGAGGTTTTTGAATTCTGAGACACTGAAGAGGGAGAGGTTTTGCCCTGAGGCTTGCACTGGGAACTAGCAGCTGCCCTGTGTGTGTTGCCAGACTAGGAAACTTGTAGTGCCTGTCCATGTGGAGAGTTTCCTGGGTGAGTTCCTTCTGAGCCTTTTTCGATCGGTCCCGATGGAGCTGCATATAGCTAATGATTTGGAGATTTTACTCCTTTAGACAATTCTTTTCCTGTTGTACAGTTTCTCTCCAGGTTTTAGCAATCAATTGTCTGAATGTCATATCGAATCCATTGTAGAAAATGACTACATCAGTGTCTCTCTCTCTCTGTCTCTCACTCTCTATATATAATATGTAGAGGTCTGGAAATATTTTTTTAGCTAGAGACCTGCACAGCTCTGGATTAGTGTAGTAAAGTGGATACACCTGGCCCTTCTGAGCCACAGTCATGGGAGACATATCACAGAGCCATATCGTTTATCACTCTACAAATCTCTTTCAGCAAAACTACTGCTGCCAAATCATTTACTTCCCTCTTGCTCATTTTGTCCACTGAGTCTTATCCCAAAACTGTAAATCAAAGAAGAAATAGACATAGTGCAGTTCCCTGCACACAGGACAGGCTGAGGCTGCACAAGGGAGATTCAATACGGCAGCCTGCATCTTGGCTGGAGTATCACTAAGACTCCTTCCAATTTGGAGAATCAGGGGAAGTTTTTGGACAGTGGGCTGCCGGCCAAGTGTTGCTTCTCAGAGTGGCTAAGACCTAGATGTTCTAAGTGTTACCTTTCCTCGAAAACATAAAAAGGTAATGCCACTTGTAAGAAGTATGCTTGGGCATGGAGTGTTTGTCTTCAGTGTCTTCAGTCACTGATCAACACAGGGCCAGAATTTCAGTCCTTTTCTGTCTCTGTCATTCTGTCTCTCTGACTGTCTCTATATGCCTTCTTCCCTGGGCCCTTACTGGATGTCAGTGCATGCATCGTGAACTCAGTCATCCTGGTGTTGAAATTTTCCTTTTTTGCCCTTTGGGTTATTAGGCTCCTGCACGTGGTGTAGTACAGAGGGGAACTGTGGAGATAGTGTTGTTGCTGCAGGTTCCAGGCATATGTCCATCACCAGCTGGAGCTGTCCAGGCCCTCTGTGCTTGAATCCCATTCTCTAGGGCCCTGAGGCTGACACTCAGCCTAAATGCAGTCCTCCTCACCTTCCTGCACAGCGTCCTTGTCCTTATTCCATGAGAGCCCAGGTCAAGAGAAGTGAAACTCTACCCCACTGGCACACACATTGTGCTTTCCCTCTATTAAGCCAAATGTAAAGGATCTGTGGTACTGATGGCCACACCAGTGTCCAGATTTTCCATGCAAAATGGAAGGTTCCAGGGTTCTGAAAGAGGGTGTTTTGATGGCTGTGAAATGACTTTTCCAAGTGCCTCATGGGGTTTTCAAATCCTTTTGAAACCTGAAGTTCTTTCTTGTATCCTGGGAATATTCTCACCTCTGGCAACAAGGGCCACCCAACTCGGAGCACAGCTATCCCGGTGTCAGGAGGTCTGCCAGCCTGCTTGCTCCTGGAGGGATTCCTGAGTATTATGTCCTCAGGGCCCAAGTGGTAACAGGTGTTTCCAATTGCCTTTATTAACAGCAGCCAGGCCCTCAGGTGAGGTGCGGGGTTGTGATCTCCACTGGAAACTCCAAATTCAGCCAATGGAGGCATCCATCTTTATTTTGTCTGTCCATAGCAAGGGCCAGGGAGTTTGTGCTTCCTGCAAGCAGAGAGACATTGTATAGGACACTCATGCATGCCTACTTGTGGGAATCTCTCTGGGTGTTGTGTGGACACCAGGACACCATGATCATGGATGTGAGGCCATAGGAGCAATTGCCTTAGCCGGATCCAAAGGGTAGTTGTAAGGGACCGGGTTAATCCACTATTGTTTGGTCAAACACAGTTCCCATCTATGTTGAAGCACAGCTGTTTCTGGGCACTTTCTGTGCTTGTAATCTGCTGCCCTGAGAAGTGGACTGCGAGCCTGGAGGCTGAGTAGGCAGCCAAAAGTACCTGGACAGGCTCATGCCCCTGAATTCTGAGGGGTGCCCTAGTTGCCCCTGTTGGCAGTATTTGGATGATAGATAGTGTGGCATGGGATTGAATAGGGAACTCAGGAGAGCAAGACATGAGAGTCCCTTTGCATATGCATTCTTGCTTATCCCGAATCCGGGCTAGCTGGCTTGCCCTGACCAGCTATGTTCTCTGTACATATTTGCGGGTGAGGCTGGCTACCTTGCCACCCATGCTCTGAGACTACTACAGGTGAGCTCTGAGCACTCACAGACACACACAGTCAGACAGACAGACAGACAGACACCCACACGCATTATTGTCAGGTCTGGTTGTACCCAATATGGTGAAGGCTGAGGCTGTCCTTAGTCTGTGGGCATGAGAGCTGCTGCGTTACAATCTCTTAAAGCCAGGTTTGAACCTGTCATCAATGAACAAAGTGTAGGAGGTTTTTGAATTCTGAGACACTGAAGAGGGAGAGGTTTTTGCCTTGAGGCTTGCACTGTGAACTAGGAGCTGCCCTGTGTGTATTGCCAGACTAGGAATCTTGTGGTGTCTGTCAATGTGGAGAGTCTCCTGGATGAGTTCCTTCTTGAGCCTTTTTCGATCTGTCCCACTGGAGCTGCATATAGCTAATGTATTGCAGATTTTACTCCTTTGGACAATTCTTTTCCTGATGCACAGTTTCTCTCCAGATTTTATCAATAAACTGTCTGAATGTCATATCGAACCATTGTATAAAATGACTACATCAGTGTCTCTCACTCTATCTATCTCTCTCTCTATATATATATATGTAACTTGTATATGCCTGAAAATATTTTTTAGCTAGAGACCTGCACAGCTCTGGATTAGTGTAGTAAAGTGGATACACCTGGCCCTTCTGAGCCACAGTCATGAGAGACATCTCACAGAGCCATATTGTTTATCACTCTACAAATCTCTCTCAGCACAAACTACCGCTGCCAAATCATGTACTTTCCTGTTGCTCATTTTGTCCACCAAGTCCTATCCCAAAACTGTAAATCAAAGAAGAAATAGACATAGTGCAGTTCCCTTCACACAGGACAGGCTGAGGCTGGACCAGGGAGATGCAATACTCCAGCCTGCACCTTGGCTGGAGCACCAATAGGACTTCTTCCAATTTGGAGAGGCGAGGGCAGTTTTGGAGAATGGGCTTCACAACAAGTGTTGCTTCTCAGAGTGGGGTAAGACCTAGATGTTCTAAGTGTAACCTTTCCTCAAACATAAAATAACAATGCCACTTGTAAGAAGTATGGATGGGCATGGAGGATTTGTGTTCAGTGCTCTGGCACTGATCAACACAGATCCAGAATTTCTGTACATTTCTGTCACTGTCATTCTGTCTCTCTGACTGTATCTACGGAGCCTTCTTCACTGGGCCCTTACTGGAAGTCAGTGCATGCATCATTAACTCGGTCTTCCTGGTGTTGAAATTTTCCTTTTTTTGCCCTTTGGATTATTCAATCTCGTGCATATGGCTTAATACAGTGGGTAACTGAGGAGACAGAGATCCTGCTGCAGGTAACAGGCATATGTCCATGTCCAGCTGCAGCTGTCCAGGCCCTCTGTGCTTGACTCCCATTCTCCAGGGCCCTGAGGCTGACACTCAGCCTAAATTCAGCCCTCCTCACCTTCCTCCACAGCATCCTAGTCCTTATTCCATGAGAGCCCACGTCAAGGTAAGTGAAACTCTATCACCCTGGCACACACATTGTGCTTTCCCTCTATTGGGCCGAATGTAAAGGATCTGTGGGACTGATGGCCACACCAGTGTCCAGATTTTCCATGCAAAACGGAAGCTTCCAGGGTTCAGAAAGATGGTGTTTTGATGGCTGTGCAATGTCTTTTCAAAGTGCTTCCTGGGTTTTCAAATCCTTTTGAAACCTGAAGTTCGTTCTTGTATCTAGAGAATATTCTCACCTCTGCCCAGAAGGCCTTCCAAACTAGGAGCACACCTATCCCGGGGTCAGGAGGTCTGCCAGCCTGCTAGCTCCTGGAGGGATTCCTGAGTATGTCCTCAGGGACCAAGTGGTAACAGCTGTTTCCAATTTCCTTTATTAGCAGCAGCCAGGCTATCAGGTGAGGGGCGGGACTGTGGTCTCCACTGGAAGCTCCGAATTCAGCCAATGTAGTCATCCATCTTTCTTTTGTCTGTCCATAGCAAGGGCCCAGGGAGTTTGTGCTTCCTACAAGCAGAGGTACTTTGTATGTGACACTCATGCATGCTTACTTCTGGGAATCTCTCTGATTTTGATGAGTGGACACCAGTACACCATGATCAGGTTTTGTGAGGCCACAGGAGTAATTGCCTAACCCGGACCCAAATGGTAGGTTCAAGGGGCCCGGTTCATACAAAGCTCTGCTTTGTTGTGTTGGCAATTTCACCTAGGCGACTGGAGCCTCAGTTTGTAAATCTTTCTGACACAAGCCATATTCTGTCTCCTCATTTCCATGCCAGTATCACTCAGAGTTTATAATAAAGATATACATATATATATATAAACATATATATTTATATATCTGTCATTTTTTTGAGTTGTCGACCTATGTATTTGACCTTAATTCAGAATTACCACATTTATAACAGCCTAGTTTTTTCAGAAATAATTGGCTATATAGTTGGAGCAGGATTCAATACAATCATAAATAATAGAACCTACCAGTAGCATTTCTAATCGTGTTTCTACCACCATCCTTATTGTAATTATCATAGCCCAGAACTTCCCTCCTTTTTCTAGTGTAAGCTTCAATATGTATGTGTTTTTCTTTTTCCGGAAATCTTGGACACTGAAGTTTTAGGGAATTTTTGAAGCAGCCCTCTGTTTCTCAGCAGATGGTTTCTATGTTTCTGCTGTAATCAGGTCTTCTTGTGGTTTTTGTTTTCATTACTTTTTATTTTTTCATCTCCATTTATTGGCATTTTTATTTATTTAGTCAGGTATCACATGAGGGTCATTTCTTCTGCTTGATAGATTTTCTCTTATAATTGAAGGGAACTCGACGCAAAATGCATTTCCTGGGGCACATACTACACACATATGGTGAAGGCTTGGTTGTCTGTGGTCTGTGGGCATTAGACCTGCTGCCTTACAATCAACCCAGGTTTGAACCTGTCATGAATGAACACAATCTACGGGGTTTTTGACTTATGGTCTATTTCCAACTCCTCTATTTCTTTTCTCTCCTTCTCTGTCTCTGACTCCCACAGGCTCTCACTCACTCTGTCTGCACTCAGTAATATTTTACTTATATCCTTATTTTATTGACAGGCCCAGATATACAAAGAGAGTTGCCAGAGCACTGCTGAGCTCTGGCTTGTTTTGTTGGTGATTTCACCTAGGCTACTGGAGCCTCAGCTTTCTAAGTCTCTCTGACACAAGCCATATTCTGTCTCCTCATATCCATGGCAGTATCTGATCAGACTTTAAAATAAAGATATACATCCATATACATATATAAATAAACATATATATCTGTCATTTTTAGAATTGTCGACCTATGGTCTTCCTATGGTTTTTATTATTTTTTATTTTTTCAAATCCTCCTAGATCATCCCCATATATTTGCATATTTATTTATATATTTACTCAGATATCACATGAGGGATCATTTATTCTGCCTGATAGATTTTCTCTTATAATTGAAGAGAACTTTGGACACACAATACAATTCCTTTTGTAGATAGTACACACTACTAAAACTACTACTGCACTGTTTTTGACAGTGACATCCAATGCACAATGGATTAGTATTGCATGGCTCTAAAGAATGTTCCCTATTTAACCTACAATGTTTTTAACCTCACAAATATTTATTCAGTTCTTTCTTGGTGGATGAAAGGTTTACAGTCACTAGTTACATGCAATAGTGGCTATGGGGGTAATTTTTCCCACTTTCCCTATATTTCGGTACATCATTTGTAACTTTTTTTGAGGAGAAGAAAACAGTCATAAATTGAGAGAGCAGGGCCCAAGCAGGAAGAGAGACAGAGAGACAGCTGCAGCTCTGATTTGCCACTAGCCCAGCTTTTCCCTAATTGGGTAAGTGGTGACCAGTGGCTCAAAATGGGGTCTTGGGCTTCCACATAGTTCTCTGGCATTCTTGCTTAGCCAGAATCTGGCCAAGCTGGCTTGCCCTGACCAGCTAGGTTCTCTGTACATAAGTTGCAGGTGAGGTTGGCTACCTTGAGACCCATGTTCTGAGACTACTACAGATTAGCTCTGAGCACACACAAACACAGACAGACACACACACACACACACACACACACACACATACACATTACTGTCAGGTCTGGTAATCCAGCATATGGTGAAGACTGGGGCTGTCTGGGGTCTGTGGGCATGAGAGCTGCTGCCTTACAATCTCTACAAGCCAGGTTTGAACCGGTCATCAATGAATACAGTGTAGGAGGTTTTTGAATTCTTGTCTCTTTCCAAATCATATATTTCTCTACTCGCCTTCTCTAACTCTCACATTCTCTGGCTGGCTGGGGGCGTGTTCCTGGGACAAAAGGCCAATCAGAGTTGAGCTGATGTGGCTGGTGGGTTGGACCTTCCTGAGGCTGCCCAATGAGCGTGCTCCAAGGCCTTGTTGGCAGTGCTCAAGGCCGCTGGCCAATCACTGACTAGGGGCCCAGACCCTCCTGGGCGTGTCCAAGCAAGCTGACCAATGAGATTTCTGGCAGGGGTTCTGGGCGTACCCTAGGCTTCTGGCCTATCAGAGCATAGCTGGCACCCTGTGGGCGGGACTTTTGAAGGAAGCCCGACTATGGGAGCTCAGAGCTGGCCTTAAATGGCTGGGCATGTTTCCAGAAAGTGCGAAGGAGGGTTCAGCCCAGGGACCTCCTTACAGAAGCTGTCCAGTGTGCATGTGTATAACTCCGTTTGTGTCTGAGCCTCTGTGGATGTGTGTGTGTGTGTGTAACTGTGAGAGTGTGTGTTTGTGTGTGTTTGTGTGTGTGAGGGAGGGAGAGAGAGAACAACAGAATCACTGTGGCACAGGTGATTTTGTGCAAAACACTTGGCATATTCTGATTTACAGCTCAATATTGACACCATTGTAGCTCTCTTTGGCCCATGGTCAATTTTCTTCTTTTCAGATGTAAAGACACTGAAGAGGGAGAGGTTTTTGCCCTGAGCCTTGCACTGGGAACTAGCAGCTGCTCTGTGTGTGTTGCCAGACTAGGAAACTTGTAGTGCCTGTCCATGTAGAGAGTCTCCTGGATGAGTTCCTTCTCGAGCGTATTTCTCTCGGTACCGTTGGAGCTGCATATAGTTAATGATTTGGAGATTTTACTCCTTTGGATAATTATTTTCCTGATGCACAGTTTCTCTCCAGTTTTTAGCAATCAATTGTTTGAATGTCATATCGAATCATTGTAGAAAATGACTACATTATTCTCTCTCTCTCTCTCTGTCTATATATATATATATATATATATATATATATATATATATATATATATCACATGTAGAGGTCTTAAAATGTATTTTAGCTAGAGAACTGCACAGCTCTGGATTTGGGTAGTAATGCGGATACACCTGGCACTTCTGAGCCACAGTCATGAGAGACATCTCACAGAGCCCTTTGTTTACCTCTTGTCACATTACAAATCTCTCTGCACAAACTACAGCTACCAAATCATCTACTTCCCTCTTGGTCATTTTGTCCTGGGAGTCCTATCCCAAAACTGTAAATCAAAGAAGAAATAGACATAGTGCAGTTCCTTGCACACAGGACAGGATGAGGCTGGACCAGGGAGATGAAATACGCGAGCCTCCATCATGGCTGGAGCATCAGTAAAACTATTTCCAATTTCGAGAGGCAAGGGCAGTTTTGGAGAGTGGTCTGCAGACCAAGTGTTGCTTCTCAGAGTGGGATAAGACCTAGATGTTCTAAGTGTAACCTTTCCTCACAAACATAAAATAATAATGCCACTTGTAAGAAGTATGCATGGGCATGGATGGTTTTTCTTCAGTGCACTGATCAACAGGGCCAGAATTTCTATCCTTGTCAGTCACTGTCATTCTGTCTGTATGACTGTCTCTGTGTGCCTTCTTCCCTGGACCCTTCGTGGAATTCAGTGCATGCATCGTGAACTCGGTCTTCCTGGTGTTGAAATTTTCCTTTCTTTGCCCTCTGGATTACTTAATCTCCTGCATATAGCGTAAACAGGGGTGATCTGAGGACACAGTGTTCCTGCTGCACGTAACAGGCATATGTCCATCTCCAGCTGCAGCTGTCCAGGCCCTCTGTGCTTGATTCCCATTCTCCAGGGCCCTGAGGCTGACACTCAGGCTAAATGCAGCCTCCTCAGTTTCTCGCACAGCATCCTTGTCCTAATTACATGAGAGCCCAGGTCAAGAGAAGTGAAACTCTACCACCCTGGCACACACATAGTGCTTTCCCTCTATTGGGCCGAATGTAAAGGATCTGTGGTACTGATGGCCACACCAGTGTCCAGATTTTCCACACAAAACAGAAGCTTCAAGGGTTCAGAAAGAGGGTGTTTTTTGGCTGTGAAATGTCTTCTCCAAGTGACTCCTGGGGTTTCAAATCCATTTGAAACCTGAAGTTCGTTCTTGTATCTAGGGAATATTCTCACCTCCCAACTAGATGCACAGATATCACAGAATCTGGGCTAGCTGGCTTGCCCTGACCAGCTAGGTTCTCTCTACATAAGTTGCAGGTGAGGCTGGCTACCTTCCCAGCCATGCTCTGAGACTACTATAGGTGAGCTCTGAGCACACACAGAGAGACAGACACACACACACACACATGACTGTCAGGTTGGATAGAACAGCATATGGTGAAGGCTCGGACTCCCTGGGGTCTTTGGGCATGAGAGCTGCTGTCTTACAATCTCTACATGTCAGCTTTGAACCTGTAATCAATGAACACAGTGTAGGAGGTTTTTGAAATCTCATCTCTTTCCAGCTGAAGTGGCTGGTGCACGGGCCTTCCAGAGGCTGCCTAATGAGCGTGCTGCAGGGCCCTGTGGGCGGTGCTCAAGGTTGCTGGCCAGTCACTGACTAGGGGCTTTGACACTCCTGGGCGTGTCCTAGCACACTGGCCAATGATATTGCTGGCAGGGGTTCTGGGCGTGGCCTAGTCCTCTGGCCTATCAGAGCATGGCTGGTGCCCTATCTGCGGGCCTTCTGAAGTAAGCCCGACAATGGGAGCTCAGAGCTGGCCTTAAACGGCTGGGCATGCTTCCAGGAAGTGCGAAGTAGAGTTCAGCCCAGGGCCCTGCCTTGCAGAAGCTGTCTAGTGTGCATGTGTATAACTCCGTTTGTGCCTGTGCCTCTGTGGATGTGTGCGTGTGTGTAACTGTGAGAATGTGTATTTGTGAGTGTGTGTGTGTGTGTGAGGGAGGGAGAGAGAGAACAACAGAATCACTGTGGCAGAGGTGATTTTGTGCAAAACACTTGGCACATTGTGATTTACAGCTCAATATTGGCACCATTGTAGCTCTCCTTGGCCCTTGGTCACTTTTCTTATTTTCAGATGTAAAGACACTGAAGAGGGAGAGGTTTTTGCCCTGAGGCTTGCACTGGGAACTAGCAGCTGCCCTGTGTGTGTTGCCAGACTAGGAAACTTGTGGTGCCTGTCCATGTGGAGAGTCTCCTGGATGAGTTCCTTCTCGAGAGTTTTTCGCTAGGTCCAGTTGGAGCTGCATATAGCTAATGATTTGGAGAATGTACTCCTTTGGACAATTCTTTTCCTGATGCACAGTTTCTCTCCAGGTTTTAACAATCAATCGTCTGAATGTCACATCGCATCCATTGTAGAAAATGACTACATCAGTGTCTTGCGCTCTCTCTCTCTCTCTCTCTCTCTCTCTCTCTCTCTATATATATATATATATATATATATATATATATATATGTGTGTGTGTGTGTGTGTGTAGCATGTACATGTCTGAAAATATATTTTGGCTAGAGATGTCCACAGCTCTGGATTCGGGTAGTAATGTGGATACACCTTGTCCTTCTGAGCCACAGTCATGGGAGACATCTCACAAAGCCATTCGTTTACCTCTTGTCACTCTACAATTTTCTCTCAACACAAACTACAGCTGCCAAATCATCTACTTCCCTCTTGATCTTTTTGTCCACCGAGTCATATCCCAAAACTGTTAGTGACAGGCCCAGATAACAAAGAGAGTTACCAGAGCACTGCTGAGCTTTGGCTTGTTGTGTTGGCGATTTCACCTAGGCTACTGGAGCCTCAGTTTGTAATTCTTTCTGACACAAGCCATATTCTGTCTCCTCATTTCCATGCCAGTATCACTCAGAGTTTATAATACAGATATACATATATATATATATATATATATATATATATATATATATATATACATACATCTGTCATTTTTTGAATTGTCTACCTATGTATTTGACCTTAATTCAGAATTACCAAATTTATAACAGCCTAGTTTTTCAGAAGTAATTGGCCATATAGTTGGAGAAGGATTCAATACAATTATAAATTATAGAACCTTCCAGTGGCATTTCTAATCGTGTTTCTATCAGCATCCTTATTGTAATTATCATAACCCAGAACTTCCCTCCTTATTCTAATGTAACTTCAATATGTAAGTGTTTGTTTTCTTTTTCCGGAAATCTTAATTTCCATGGACCCTGAAGTGTTAGCGAATTTTTGAAGCAGCCCTGTTTCTCAGCAGATGATTTCTATGTTTCTGTTGTAATCAGGTCTTCTAGTGGTTTTTGTTTTCATTATTTTTTATTTTTTGAAGACCATTAAATCATCACCATTTATTTGCATATTTATTTATTTAGTCAGTATCACATGAGGGTCATTTCTTCTGCTTGATATATTTTCTCTTATATTTGAAGGGAACTCTTGACGCACAATGCATTTCCTGGGGCATATACTACACCATATGGTGAAGGCTTGGGTTGTCTGGGGTCTGTGGGCATTAGAGCTGCTGCCTTACAATCTCTACAATCCAAGTTTGAACCTGTCATGAATGAACACAGTCTAGGGGGGTTTTGACATCTGGTCTATTTGCAACTCCTCTATTTCTTTTCTCTCCTTCTCTGTCTCTGACTCTCACAGGCTCTCAATCATTCTGTCTGCACTCAGTAATATTTTACTTATATCCTTATTTTCTTGACAGGCCCAGATATACAAAGAGAGTTGCCAGAGCACTGCTGAGCTCTGGCTTGTTTTGTTGGTGATTTCACCTAGGCTACTGGAGCCTCAGCTTTCTAAGTCTCTCTGACACAAACCATATTCTGTCTCCTCATATCCATGGCAGTATCTGATCAGACTTTAAAATAAAGATATACATCCATATACATATATAAATAAACATATATATCTGTCATTTTTAGAATTGTCGACCTATGGTCTTCCTGTGGTGATTATTATTTTTTATTTTTTCAAATCCTCCTAGATCATCCCAATATATTCGCATATTTATTTATATATATAGTCCGATATCACAAGAGGGGTTATTTCTTATGCCTGATAGATTTTCTCTTATAATTGAGGGAACTTTGGACACACAATACATTTCCTTTTGCAGATACTTCACACTACTACAGCTACTACTGCACTGTTTTTGACAGTGACATCCAAAGCACAATGGATTAGTATTGCATGGCTCTAAAGAATGTTCCCTATTTAACCTACAATGTTTTTAACCTCACAAATATTTATTCTGTTCTTTCTTGGGGGAGGAATGTTTTACACTCAACAGTTACATGTAATAGTTTGCACGGGGTTAATTTTTCCCACATTCCCTGTATTTCTGTACATTTTTGTAACTTTCCTATTGAGAAGGAAACAGTAATAAATTGAGGGAGCAGGGCCTAAGCAGGAAGAGAGACAGAGAGACAGCTGCATCTCTGCTTTGCCACTAGCTCAGCTTTTCCCTAATTGGGTAAATGGTGACCAGGGGCTCAAAATGGGGTATTGGGCTTCCACATAGTTCTCTGGCATGCTTGCTTAGCCAGAATCTGGGCTAGGTGGTTTTCCCAGACCATCTAGGTTCTATGTACATAAGTTGCAGGTAAGGCTGACTACCTTGACACCCATGCTATGAGACAACTACAGGTGAGCTCTGAGCACACACAGACACACACAGAGAGACAGACCCACACACACACATTAATTACTGTCAGGTCTGGTAGTACAGCATATGGTGAAGACTGGTGCTGCCTGGGGTCTGTGTGCATGAGAGCTGGTGCCTTACAATCTCTAAAAGCCAGCTTTGAACCTTTCATCAATGAACACAGTGTAGGAGGTTTTTGAATTCTGGTCTCTTTCCAACTCATCTATTTCTCTTCTCGCCTTCTCTAACTCTCACATTCTCGGGCTGGCTGGGGGGGTGTCCCTGGGACAACAGGCCAATCAGAGTGGAGCTGATGTGGCTGGTGGGCGGGCCTTCCAGAGGCTTCCCAATGTGCGTGCTCCAAGGCCATGTTGGAGGTGCTCAAGGCCGCTGGCCAATCAATGACTAGGTGCCCGGATTCTCCTGGGCGTGTCCAAGCACACTGGACAATGAGATTGCTGGCATATTTATATATTTAGTCAGGTATCACATGAGGGTCATTTCTTCTGTTTGATATATTTTCTCTTATAATTGAAGGGAACTTTTGACGCACAATACATTTCCTGGGGCAAATACTACATACATATGGTGAATGCTTGCGTTGTCTGGGGTCTGTGGATATTAGAGCTGCTGCCTTACAATCTCTAAACCCAGGTTAGGACCTGTCATGAATGAACACAGTCTAGGGAGTTTTTGACTTCTGGTCTATTTCCAACTCCTCTATTTCTTTTCTCGCCTTCTCTGTCTCTGACACTCACAGGCTCTAACTCACTCTGTCTACACTCAGTAATATTTTACTTATATCCTTATTTTCTTGACAGGCCCAGATATACAAAGAGAGTTGCCAGAGCACTGCTGATTTCTGGCTTGTTTTGTTGGTAATTTTACCTAGGCTACTGGAGTCTCAGCTTTGTAAGTCTCTCTGATACAAGCCATATTTTGTCTCCTCATATCCATGAAGTATCTCTCAGACTTTATAATAAAGATATACATCCATATACATATATATCTGTCATTTTTAGAATTGTGGACCTATGGTCTTCCTGTGGTGTTTTATTATTTTGTTATTTTTTCAAATCTTTCTAGATCATCCACATATATTTGCATATTACGTATATATTTAGTCCAAAATCACATGAAGGGTCATTTATTCTGCCTGATAGATTTTCTCTTATAGTTGAAGGGAACTTTTGACACACAATACATTTCCTTTTGCAGATACTACACACTACTACAACTACTACTGCACTGTTATTGACAGTGACATCCAATGCACAATGGATTAGTATTGCATGGCTCTAAAGAATGTTCTCTATTTAACCTACAATGTTTTTAACCTCACAAATATTTATTCTGTTCTTTCTTGGGGGAGGAATGGTTCACAGTCAACAGTTACATGTAATAGTTTGCACGGGGGTAATTTTTGCCACTTTCCCTGTATTTCTGTACATAATTTGTAACTTTCTTATTGAGAAGAAAGAAACAGTCATAAATTGAGAGAGCAGGGCCCAAGCAGGAAGAGAAACAGAGAGACAGCTGCAGCTCTGATTTGCCAGTAGCCCAGCTTTTCGCTAGCTGGGTAAGTGGTGATCAGGGGCTCAAAATGGGGTCCTGGGCTTCCACATAATTCTTTGGCATCTTGCTTAGCCAGAATAAGGGCTAGCTGGCTTGCCCTGACCAGCTAGGTTCTCTGTACACAAGTTGCAGGTGAGGCTGGCTACCTTGACACCCATGCTCTGAGACTACTACAGCTGAGCTCTGAGCACACACAGACAAACACAAACTCACATACACACACACACACACATTACTGTTTGGTCTGGTAGTATAGCATATGGTGAAGGCTGGGGCTGTCTGGGGTCTGTGGGCATGAGAGCTGCTGTCTTACAATCTCTACAAGCCAGGTTTGACCCTGTCATAAATGAACACAGTGTAGGAGGTTTTTGAATTCTGGTCTCTTTGCAACTCATCTTTTTCTCTTCTCACCTTCTCTGTCCCTAACTCTCACATGCTCTCACACACTCTGTCTTCACTCATTAATATTTTAATTATATACTTATTTTACTGACAGTCCCAGATATACAAATAGATTTACCAGAGCACTGCTGAGCTCTGGCTTGTTGTGTTGGCGATTTCACCTAGGCTACTGAAGCCTCAGTTTGTAAGTCTTTCTGACACAAACCATATTCGCCTCAATTCCATGCCAGTATCACTCAGAGATTATAATAAAGATATATATATATATATATATATATACATATATATTTATATATCTGTCATTTTTAGAATTGTCTACCTATGTATTTGACCTTAATTCAGAATTACCACATTTATAACAGCCTAGATTTTCAGAAATAATTGGCCATATAGTTGGAGCAGAATTTGATACAATTATAAATAAAAGAACATTCCAGTAGCACTTCTAATCGTGTTTCTATCAGCATGCTTATTGTAATTATCTTAGCCCAGAACTTCCCTCCTTTTTCTAGTGTAAGCTTCAGTAAGTATGTGTTTGTTTTCTTTTTCCAGATATCTTCATTTCCCTGGACCCTGAAGTGTTAGGGAATTTTTGAAGCTGCCCTCTGTTTCTCAGCAGATGGTTTCTATGTTTCTGCTGTAATCAGGTCATCTTGTGGTTTTTGTTTTTATTTTTGTTTTATTTTATCAAGTCCTCCTAGATCATCCCCATTAATTTGCATATTTATTTATTTAGTCAGGTATCACATGAGTGGTCATTTCTTCTGCTTGATAGATTTTCTCTTTTTTTTTTCTCTAATTGAAGGGAACTTTTGACACACAATACATTTCCAGCGGAAATACTACACACATATGGTGAAGGTTTGGGTTGTCTGGGTCTGTGGGCATGAGAGCTGCTGCCTTATAATCTGTACAAGCCAGGTTTGAACCTGTCATGAATGAACACAGTGTAGGAGGTTTTTGAATTCTGGTCTCTTTCCAACACATCTATTTCTCTTCTCGCCTTCACTGTCCCTAACTCTCACATGCTCTCACACACTCTGTCTTCAATCATTAATATTTTACTTATATACTTATTTTACTAACAGGCCCTGATATACAAAGAGAGTTGCCAGAGCACTGCTGAGCTCTGGCTTGTTGTGTTGGCTATTTCACCTAGGCTACAGGAGCCTCAGTTTGTAAGTATTTCTGAAACAAGCCATATTCTGTCTCCTCATTTCTATGCCAGTATCACTCAGAGTTTTTAATAAAGATATATATATACATATATATTTATATATCTGTCATTTTTTGAATTGCCGACCTATGTATTTGACCTTAATTCAGAATTACCACATTTATAATAGCCTAGTTTTAGAAATAATTAGCCATATAGATGGCGCAGCATTTAATTCAAATATAAATAACAGAACTTTCCAGTAGAGTTTCTAATTGTGTTTCTCTCAGCATCCTTATTGTAATCAGGTCTTTTTGTGGTGTTTGTTTTCATTTTTTATTTTTTCAAGTCCTCCTAGATCATCCCCACTTTTTTGCAGAATTATTTATTTAGTCAGGTATCACATGAAGGGTCCTTTCTTCTGCTTGATAGATTTTATCTTATAATTGAAGGGAACTTTTGACGCACAATACATTTCCTGGGGCAAATACTACACAAATATGGTGAAGACTTGGGTTGTCTTGGGACTGTGGGATTCAGAGCTGCTGCCTTACAATCTCTACAAGCCAGGTTTGAACATTTCATGAATGAACACTCTAGGGGGTTTTGACTTCTGGTCTATTTCCAACTATTCAATTTCCCTTCTAGCCTTCTCTGTATATGACTCTCACAGGCTCTCACTCACTCTGTCTGCACTCAGTAATATTTTACTTATATCCTTATTTTATTGACAGGCCCATATATACAAAGAGACTTACCAGAGCCCTGCTGAGCTCTGGCTTTTTTTGTTGGTGTTTTCATCAAGACTACTTGAGCCTCAGCTTTGTAATTCTCTCTGACACAAGCCATATTCTGTCTCCTCATATCCATGGCAGTATCTCTCAGACTTTATAATAAAGACATATATATATAGCCACATAGCTGGAGCAGGACTCAATACAATTATAAATAATAGAACCTTCCAGTAGCAATTCTAATAGCATTTCTATCAGCATCCTTATTGTAATTATCATAGTACAGAACTCACCTCCTTTCTCTAGCGTAAGCTTCAATACATATCAGTTTCTTTTCATTCTCCTGAAATCTTAATTTCCCTGGACTCTGAAATGTCTTGGAATTTTTGAAGCAGTCCTCTGTTTCTCAGCAGATGGTTTCTATGTTTCTGCTGTAATCAGGTCTTCTTGTGCTTTTTGTTTTTATTTTTCATTCTTTTCAAATCCTCCTAGATAATCCCCATTTATTTACATATTTATTAATTTTTTAATCCTATATCACATGAGGGGTCATTTCTTCTGCTTGATAGATTTTTCTCTTATAATTGAAGGGAAGTTTACACTCATAATACATTTCCTGTCATAAATACTACACACATATGGTGAAGGCTGGGGTGGTCTGGGGTCTGTCGACTTGAGACTGCTGAATTACAATCTCTACAACGCAGGTTTGAACCTGTAATCAATGAACACAGTGTGGGAGGTTTTTGACTTCTGGTGTCTTTCCAACTCTTCTATTTCTCTTCTTGCCTTCTCTGTCTCTGAGTCTCACATGCTCTCACTCACTTTGTCTGCACTAATTAATATTTTACTTATATATGATTTTACTGACAGGTCCAGATATACAAAGAGAGTCACCAGGGCACTGCTGTGCTCTAGCTTGTTTTGTTGCCGATTTCACCTAGGTTTCTGGAGGCTCAGCTTTGTAAGTCTCTATGTCACAAAACATACTCTGTCTCCTCATAGCCATGCCAGTATACCTCATAGTTTATAATAAAGAAACACATACATATATGTACATATATATACATATATATATATATATATCAGTCATTTTTAGAATTTTTGACCTTTTTATTTGATCTTAAAGCAGAATTACCACATTTATAACAGCCTCCTTATTCACAAATAATTGGTCACATAGTTGGAGCAGGATTCACTACAATTATAAATTATAAACCTTCCAGGAGCATTTCCAATAGCCTTTCTATCAGCATCCTTATTGTAATTATCATAGTACAGAACTTGCCTCCTTTCTCTAATGTAAGCTTCAATACATATGTGTTTCTTTTCATTCTCCAGAATTCTTAATTTGCCTGGACACTTAAGTGTCAGGGAATTTTTGAAACAGCCCTCTTTTTCTCAGCAGACGTTTTCTATATTTCTGCTGTAATCAGGTCTTCCTGTGGTTTTTGTTTTTATTTTTTATTTTTTTAAAATCCTCCTTGATCATCCCCATATATTTTCATATTTATTTATATATTTAGTCTGATATCACATGAGGGGTAATTTCTTCTGCCTGATAGATTTTCTCTTATAATTGAAGGGAACTTTGGACACACAATAAATTTCCTTTTGCAGATACTACACACTACTACAACTACTACTACACTGTTTTTGACAGTGACATCCAATGCAGAATGGATTAGTATTGCATGGCTCTAAAGAATTTTCCCTATTTAACCTACACTGTTTTTAACCTCAAAAATATTTATTCTGTTCTTTCTTGGGGGAGGAATGGTTTACAGTCAACAGTTACATGTAATAGTGGGCACGGGTGTAATTATTGCCACTTTCCCTGTGTTTCTGTACATCATTTATAACTTTCTTATTGAGGAGAAAGAAACAGTCATAAATTGAGAGAGCAGGGCCCAAGCAGAAAGAGAGACAGAGAGACAGCTGCAGCTCTGATTTGCCAGTAGCTCAGCTTTTCCCTAGCTTGTTTGGTGGTGACCAGGGGCTCAAAATGGGGTCCTGGGCTTCCACATAGTTCTCTGGCATTCTTGCTTAGCCAGAATCTGGGCTAGCTGGCTTGCCCTGACCAGCTAGATTCTCTGTACACAAGTTGCAGGTGAGACTGGCTACCTTGACACCCATGCTCCGAGACTACTACAGGTGAGCTCTGAGCACACACAGACACACACAAACAGACACACACATTACTGTCAGACATGGTAGTACAGCATATGGTGAAGGCTTTCTGGTGTCTGTGGGCATGAGATCTGCTGCCTTACAATCAATACAAGCCAGGTTTGGACCTGTCATCAGTGAAAACAGTGTAGGAGGTTATTGATTTCTGGTCTCTTTCCCACTCATCTATTTCTCAAGTGCCCCAAGTGGTAGCAGGTGTTTCCAATTGCCTTTATTAGCAGCAGCCAGGCCCTCAGGTGAGGGACGGGGCTGTGATCTCCAGTGGAAGCACCTAATTCAGCCAATGGAGGCATCCATCTTCCTTTTGTCCCTCCATAGCAAGGGCCTGGGGAGTTTGTGCTTCCTGCAGGCAGAGCGACTTTGTATGGGACACTCATGCATGCCTACTTCTGGGAATCTCTCTGCGTGTCATGTGTGGACACCAGGACACCATGATCAGGGATTGTGAGGCCACAGGATCGATTGAATAGGCAGACCCAAAGGGTAGGTGTGAGGGGACGGGTTCATCCACTATTGTTAGGTCAAACACAGTTCCCATCTATATTGAAACACAGCTATTTCTGGGTTCTTTCTGGGCTAGTAATCTGTTGCCCTGAGCAGTGGACTGAGAGTCTGGAGGCTGAGTAGGTAGCCAAATGTGACTGGACAGCTCCTGGCCCTGAATTCTGAGGGGTGCCCCAGCTTACCCTTTTGGCAGTGTTTGGATGATAGTGAGGCATGGGATGAATCGGGAACTCAGAAGAGGGAGACATGAGAGTCCCTTTGCATATGTATTATTGCTTAGCCAGAATTCGCATTAGCTGGCTTGCCCTGACCAGCTAGGTTCTCCGTACATAAGTGTAGGTGAGGCTGGCTACCTTGCCACCCATGCTCTTAGACTACTACAGGTGAGCTCTGAGCACACACAGACACACACAGACAGACAGACAGCCACACACACACACACATTACTGTCAGGTCTGGTAGTACAGCATATGGTGAAGAATGGGGCTGTCTGGGGTCTGTGGGCATGAGAGCTGCTGCCTTACAATCTCTACAAGCCAGGTTTGAACCTGTCATCAATGAACACAGTGTAGGATGTTTTTGACTTCTGGTCTCTTTCCAAATCATCTATTTCTCTTCTCGCCTTCTCTGTCTCTAACTCTCACATGCTTTCACACATCACTACAATTATAAATTATAAACTTTCCAGGAGCATTTCCAGTAGCCTTTCTATCAGTATCCTCATTGTAATTATCATAGCACAGAACTTGCTTCCATTTTCTAGTGTAATCTTCAATACGTATGCCTTTCTTTTCATTCTCGGGAATTCTTAATTTGCCTGGACCCTGAAGTGTCAGGGAAGTTTTGAAGCAGCCCTCCGTTTCTCAGCAGACATTTTCTATATTTCTGCTGTAATCAGGTCTTCCTGTGGTTTTTGTTTTTATTTTTTTCAAATCCTCCTAGATCATCCCCATTTATTTGCATATTTATTTATTTATTTAGTCCCATATCACATGAGGAGTCATTTCTTCGGCCTGGTAGATTTTCTCTTATAATTGACAAGAACTTTGACACACAATACATTTCCTTTTGCAGATACTACACACTACTACAACTATAACTGTACTGTTTTTGACAGTGACATCCAATGCACAATGGATTACTATTGCATGGCTCTAAGGAATGTTCCCTATTTAACGTACAATGTGTTTAACCTCACAAATATTTATTCTGTTCTTTCTTGGGGGATGAATGGGTTACAGTCAACAGTTACATGTAATAGTGGGCACGGGGGTAATTTTTTCCACTTTCCCTGTATTTCTGTACATTATTTGTAACTTTCTTTGAGGAGAAGGAAACAGTCATAAATTGAGAGCGCAGGGTCCAAGCAGGAAGAGAGACAGAGAGACAGCTGAAGTTCTGATTTGACACTAGCCCAGCTTTTCCCTAGCTGGGTAAGTGGTGAGCAGGGGCTTAAAACGGGGTGCTGGACTTCCACATAGTTCCTTGGCATCTCCAACAGCTGTGTCTCTAACCCAATCTCCCTTCGTTGTCCATGTAACTATCGATCTTCTCTAGGCACTTCTCACCTTCATATGCCAGAAACTTAACACTTCTCCCCTCCACCCATGAAACTTTGACCTTTTACTTGAGTGCAAAATAGCAATCCTAATCCACGTTATTTCAAGCCTAGCGACTTTGTATGGGACACTCATGGATGCCTACTTCTGGGAATCTCTCTGAGTGTGATGTGTGGACACCAGGACACCCTGATCAGGGATTGTGATGCCACAGGAGCAATTGCCTTAGCAGGATCCAAAGGAGAGGTGTAAGGTGCCACATTCATCCCCTATTGTTTGGTCAAAAACAGTTCCCATCTATGTTGAGACACAGCTCTTTCTGGGTTCTTTCTGGGCTTGTAAACTTCTGTCCACTGAAAAGTGGACTGGGAGCCTGGAGGCTGAGTATGCAGCCAAAAGTGACTGGACAGGGTCCTGCCCCTGAATTCTGAGTTGTGCCCCAGCATCCCCCGTTGGCATTGTTTGGATGATAGTGAGGCATGAGATTGAATCAGGAACTCAGGAGAGCGAGACATGAGAGTCCCTTTGCATATGCATTCTTGCTTATCCAGAATCTGGGCTAGCTGGCTTTCCCTAACCAACTAGGTTCTCTGTACATAAGTTGCTGGTGAGGTTGGCTGCCTTGCAGCCATGCTCTAGACTACTATAGGTGAGTTCTGAGCACACACAGACACACACAGACAGACAAGCACCGCCCAACTCGGAGCACAGCTATCCCGGGGTCAGGAGGTCTGCCAGCCTGCTAGCTCCTGGAGGGATTCCTGAGTATGTCCTCAGGGCCCAAGTGGTAACAGGTGTATCAAATTGCCTTTATTAGCAGCAGCCAGGCCCTCAGGTGAGGTGCGGGGTTGTGATCTCCACTAGAAGCTCCAAATTCAGCCAATGGACATATCCATCTTTCTTTTGCCTGTCCATAGCAAGGGCCCAGGAAGTTTGTGCTTTGGCAAGCAGAGAGTCATTGTATAGGAAACTCATGCATGCCTACTTGTGGGAATCTCTCTGGGTGTGATTTGTGGACACCTGGACACCATGACCAGGGATGTGAGGCCGCAGGAGCAATTGCCTTAGCCGGACCCAAAGGGTAGGTTTAAGGGACCGGGTTCATCCACTATTGTTTGGTCAAACACAGTTCCCATCTATGTTGAAACACAGCTCTTTCTGGGTACTTTCTGTGCTTGTAATCGGCTGCCCTGAGAAGTGGACTGAGAGCCTGGAGACTGAGTAGGCAGCCAAACGTGACTGGACAGGCTCATTCACCTGAATTCTGAGGGTTGCCCCAGCTGCCCCTGTTGTCAGTATTTGTATGATAGATAGTGAGGCATGGGATTGAATAGGGAACTCAGGAGATTTAGACATGAGAGTCCCTTTGCATATGCATTCTTGTTTAGCCAGAATCTGGGCTAGCTGGTTTCCCCTGACCAGCTATGTTCTCTGTACATAAGTTGCAGGTGAGGCCTTGCTACCTTGCCACCCATGCTCTGAGACTACTACAGGTGAGCTCTGAGCACACACATACACACACAGTCAGACAGACAGACAGACAGACACCCACACGCATTACTGTCAGGTCTGGTAGTACCCAATAAGGTGATGGCTTGGGCTGTCTGGGGTCTGTTGTCATGAGAGCTGCTGCCTTACAATCACTTAAAGCCAGGTTTGAACCTGTCATCAATGAACAAAATGTAGGAGGTTTTTGAATTCTGAGACACTGAAGAGGGATAGGTTTTTTGCCCTGAGGCTTGCACTGGGAACTAGCAGCTGCCCTGTGTGTCTTGCCAGACTAGGAAACTTGGGGTGTCTGTCGATGTGGAGAGTCTCCTGGATGAGTTCCTTCTCGAGTCTTTTTCCATCTGTCCCACTGGAGCTGCATATAGCTAATGTATTGGGGATTTTACTCCATTGGACAATTCTTTTCCTGATGCACAGTTTCTCTCCAGGTTTTAGCAATCAATTGTCTGAATGTCATATAGAATCCATTGTAGAAAATGACTACATCATTGTCTCTCACTCTATCTATCTCTCTCTATATATATATATGTAACTTGTATATGTCTGAAAGTATTTTTTGCTAGAGACCTGCACAGCTCTGGATTAGTGTAGTAAAGTGCATACACCTGGCCTTTCTGAGCCACAGTCTCTCTGTGAGAGACATCTCACAGAGCCATTTCGTTTATCACTCTACAAATCTCTCAGCACAAACTACCGCTGGCAAATCATCTACTTCCCTGTTGCTCATTTTGTCCACCGAGTCCTATCCCAAAACTGTAAATCAAAGAAGAAATAGACATAGTGCAGTTCCCTGCACACAGGACAGGCTGAGGCTGGACCTGGGAGATGCAATACGCCAGCCTGCATCTTGGCTGGAGCATCACTAGGACTTCTTCCAATTTGGAGAGGCGGTGGCAGTTTTGGAGAGTGGGCTGCCGGCCAAGTGTTGCTTCTCAGAGTAGCTAAGACCTAGATGTTCTAAGTGTAACCTTTCCTCACAAACATAAAATAACAATGCCACTTGTAAGAAGTATGCATGGGCATGGAGGGTTTGTCTTCAGTGCTCTCTCACTGATCAACACAGCGCCAGAATTTCTGTCCTTTTCAGTCACTGTCATTCTGTCTCACTGACTGTCTCTATGTGCCTTCTTCCCTGGACCCTTCGTGGACGTCAGTTCATACATCATGAAATCCTGGTGTTGAACTTTTCCTTTCTTTGCACTTTGTATTACTTAGTCTCATGCATATGGCATAGTACAGAGGGGAACTGAGGAGACAGCATTCCTGCTGCAGGTAACAGGCATATGTCCATCTCTAGATGCAGCTGTCCAGGCCCTTTGTGCTTGACTCCCATTCTCCAGGGCCCTGTGCCTAACACTCAGCCTAAATGCAGCCCTCCTCAATTTCCTGCACTGCATCCTTGTCCTTATTCTATGAGATCCCAGGTCAAGGGAAGTGAAACTCTATCCCCCTGGCACACACATTGTGCTTTCCCTCTATTGGGCTGAATGTAAAGGATCTGTGGTACTGATGGCCACACCAGTGTCCAGACTTTCACGCTAAACGGAAACTTCCAGGGTACAGAAAGAGGGTGTTTTGATGGCTGTGAAATGTCTTTTCCAAGTGCCTCATGGGGTTTCAAATCCTTTTAAAGCCTGAAGTTCTTTCTTGTATCTAGGGAATATTCTCACCTCTGGCCCGAAATCCCTCACAAGTAGGAGCACAGCTATCCGGGGGTCAGGAGGTCTGCCAGCCTGCTAGCTCCTGGAGGGATTTCTGAGAATGTCCTCAGGCCCCAAGTGGTAAAGGTGTTTCCAATTGCCTTTATTAGCAGAAGCCAGGCCCGGAGGTGAGGGGAGGGGCTGTGATCTCTACTGGAAGCTCCTAATTAAGCCTATGGAGGCATCCACCTTCCTTTTTTCTCTCCATAGCAAGGGCCCGGGGACTTTGTGCTTCCTGCAAGCAGAGCGACATTGTATGGGACACTCATCCATGCCTAATTCTGGGAATCTCTCTGAGTGTGATGTGGGGACACCAGGACACCATGATCAGGGATTGTGAGGCCACAGGAGCAATTTCCTCAGCCTGACACAAAGGGTAGTTGTGAGGGGCCGGGATCATCCACTATTGTTTGGTCAAACACATTTCCAATCTATGTTGAAACACAGCTATTTATGGGTTCTTTATCGGCTTGTAATCTGCTGCCCTGAGCAGTGGACTGAGAGTCTGGAGGCTGAGTAGGCAGCCAAACGTGACTGGACAGGCTCCTGCCCCTGAATTCTGAGGGGTGCCCCAGCTTACCAGTTGGCAGTGTTTGGATGATAGTGAGGCATGAGATTGAATCGGGAACTCAGGAGAGGGAGACATTAGAGTCCCTTTGCATGTGCATTCTTGCTTAGCCAGAATCTTGGCTTGCTGGCTTGCCCTGACCATCTAGGTTATCTGTACATAAGTTGCAGGTGAGGCTGGCTACCTTCCCACCCATGCTCTGATTCTACTATAGGTGAGCTCTGAGCACACACAGTCACAGACAGACAGACATACAGACACACACACACACACTCATTACTGTCAGGTCTGATAGTACAGCATATGGTGAAGGCTGGGTCTGTCAGGGGTCTTTGGGCATGAGAGCTGCTGCCTTACAATCTCTACAAGCCAGGTTTAAACCTGTCATCAATGAACACAGTGTAGGAGGTTTTTGAATTCTCACTCTTTCCAGCAGAAGTGGCTGGTGGGTGGGCCTTCCAGCGGCTGCCCAATGAGCGTGCTGCAGGGCTGTGTGGGCGGTGCTCAAGGTTGCTGGCCAGTCACTGACTAGGGGAATTGACACTCCTAGGCGTGTCCTAGCACACTGGCCAATGATATTGCTGGGAAGGGTTCTGGGCGTGGCCTAGGCCTTTGGCCTATCAGAGCACGGCTGGTGCCCTGTCTGTGGGCCTTGAAGTAAGCCCGACAATGGGAGCTCAGAGCTGGCCTTAAAAGGCTGGGCGTGCTTCCAGGAAGTGCGAAGCAGGGTTCAGCCCAGGGCCTTCCCTTGCAGAAGCTGTCCAGTGTGCATGTGTATAACTCCGTTTGTGCCTGTGCCTCTGTGGATGTTTGCGTGTGTGTAACTGTGAGAGATTGTGTTAGTGTGTGTTTGTGTGTGTGTCTGAAGCAGGGAGAGAGAGAGAGAACAACAGAATCACTGTCGTACAGGTGATTTTGTGCAAAACACTTGGTACATTCTGATTTACTGCTCAATATTGACACTATTGTAGCTCTCCTTGACCCTTGGACTCTTTTCTTATTTTCAGATATAAAGACACTGAAATCGGAGAGGTTTTTGCCATGAGGCTTGCTCTGGGAACAAGCAGCTTCCCTGTGTGTGTTGCCAGACTATGAAACTTGTGGTACTTGTCCATGTGGAGAGTCTCCTGGATGAGTTCCTTTTCGAGCCTTTTTCGCTAGGTCCGCTGGAGCTGCATATAGCTAATGATTTGGAGATTTTACTCCTTTGGACAATTCTTTTCCTGATGCACAGTTTCTCTCCCGGTTTTAGCAATCAATTGTCTGAATGTCATATTGCATCAATTGTAGAAAATGACTACATCACTGTCTTGCTCTCTCTCTCTCTCTCTCTCTCTCTATATATATATATATATATATATATATGTAACATGTAGAGGTCTGAAAATATATTTTAGCTAGAGACATGAACAGCTCTGGATTCGGGTAGTAATGTGGTTACACCTGGCCCTTCTGAGCCACAGTCATGAGAGACATCTCACAGAGCCATTCGTTTACCTCTTGTCACTCTACAAATATCTCTCAGCACAAACTACAGCTGCCAAATCATCTACTTCCCTCTTGCTAATTTTGTCCAAGAAGTCCTATTCCAAAACTGTAAATCAAAGAAAAAATAGACATAGTGCAGGTCCCTGCACACAGGACAGGCTGAGCCTGGACCAGGGAGATGAAATACGCCAGCCTGCATTTGGCTGGAGCATCACTAAACTACTTCCAATTTGGAGAGGCAAGGGCAGTTTTGGATAGTGGGCTGCAGTACCAGTGTTGCTTCTCAGAGTGGGATAAGACCTAGATGTTCTAAGTGTAACCTTTCCTCACAAACATAAAATAACAATGCCACTTGTAAGAAGTATGCATGGGCATGGATGGTTTGTGTTCAGTGCTCTGGAACTGATCTACACAGCGCCAGAATTTCTGTCCTTTTCAGTCACTGTCATTCTGTCTCTCAGACTGTCTCTGTGTGCCTTTTCCCTGGACCCTTCGTGGACGTCAGTTCATGCATCGCTAACTCGGTCTTCCTTGTGTTGAAATATTCCTTTCTTTGCCCTTTGGATTAATTAGTCTTGTGCACGTGGTGTAGTACAGAGGGGAACTGAGGAGACAGCATTCCTGCTGCAGGTAACAGGCATATGTCCATCTGCAGCTGCAGCTGTCCAGGTCCTCTGTGCTTGACTCCCATTCCCCAGGGCCCTGTGCCTGACACTCAGCCTAAATGCAGCCCTCCTCAATTTCCTGCACTGCATCCTTGTCCTTATTCTATGAGACCCCAGGTCAAGAGAAGTGAAACTCTATCCCCCTGGCACACACATTGTGCTTTCCCTCTATTGGGCCGAATGTAAACGATCTGTGGTACTGATGGCCACACCAGTGTCCAGATTTTCCATGCTAAACGGAAACTTCCAGGGTTCAGAAAGAGGTTGTTTTGATGTCTGTGAAATGACTTTTCCAAGTGCCTCATGGGGTTTCAAATCCTTTTGAAGCCTGAAGTTCTTTCTTGTATCTAGGGAATATTCTCACCACTGGCCCAAAGGCCCTCCCAAGTAGGAGCACAGCTATCCTGGGGTCAGGAGGTTTTGCAGCCTGCTAGCTCCTGGAGGGATTCCTGAGTATGTCCTCAGGCCCCAAGTGGTAACAGGTGTTTCCAATTGCCTTTATTAGCAGCAGCCAGGCCCTCAGGTGAGAGGCGGAGCTGTGATCTCTACTGGAAGCTCCTAATTCAGCCAATGGAGGCATCCATCTTCCATTTATCTCTCCATAGCAAGGGCACAGGGAGTTTGTGCTTCCTGCAAGCAGAGCGACTGTGTATGGGACTCTCATCCATGCCTAATTCTGGGAATCTCTTTGAGTGTGATGTGTGGACACCAGGACACCATGATCAGGGATTGTGAGGCCACAGGAGTAATTGCCTTAGCCTGACCCAAAGGGTAGTTGTGAGGGGCCTGGTTCATCCACTATTGTTTGGTCAAACACATTTCCAATCTATTTTGAAACACAGCTATTTCTGGGTTCTTTATGGGCTTGTAATCTGGTGCCCTGAGCAGTGGACTGAGAGTCTGGAGGCTGAGTAGGCAGGCAAACGAGACTGGACAGGCTCCTGCCCCTGAATTCTGAGGGGTGCCCCAGATTACCCGTTGGCAGTGTTTGGATGATATGAGGCATGAGATTGAATCGCGAACTCAGGAGAGGGAGACATGAGAGTCCCTTTGCATGTGCATTCTTGCTTAGCCAGAATCTGGGCTAGCTTGTTTGCCCTGACCAGCTAGCTTCTCTGTACATAAGTTGCAGGTGAGACTGGATACCTTCCCACCCATGCTCTGATTCTACTATAGGTGAGCTCTAAGCACACACAGACACAGACAGACAGACAGACACACACTCAATACTGTCAGGTCTGGTAGTACAGCATATGGTGAGGGCTGGGGCTCTCTGGGATTTGTGGGCATGAGAGCTGCTCCCTTACAATCTCTACAAGCCAGGTTTGAACCCGTCATCAATGAACACAGTGTAGGAGGTTTTTGAATGCTGGTCTCTGGAACTGAATATAGCTAATGATTTGGAGATTTTACTCCTTTGGACAATTCTTTTCCTGATGCACAGTTTCTCTCCAGGTTTTAGCAATCAACTGTCTGAATGTCATATCGCATCCATTGTAGAAAACGACTACATCAGTGTCTTGCTCTCTCTCTCTCTCTCTCTCTATATATATATATATATATATATATATAACATGTCGAGATCTGAAAATATATTTTAGTTAGAGATATGCACAGCTCTTGATTCGTGTAGTAATGCGGATACACCTGGTTCTTTTGAGCCACAGTCATGAGAGACATCTCACAGAGCCATTCGTTTACCTCTTGTCACTCTACAAATCTAACAGCACAAACTACATCTGCCAAATCATCTATGTCACTCTTGCTCTTTCTGTCCACCGAGTCCTATCCCAAAACTATAAATCAAAGAAGAAATAGACATAGTGTAGTTCTTTGAGCACAGCACAGGCTTAGGCTGGACCAGGGAGATGAAATACGCCAGCCTGCATTTGGCTGGAGCATCACTAAAACTACTTCCAATTTGGAGTGGCAAGGGCAGTTATGGAGAGTGGACTGCAGGTCAAGTGTTGCTACTCAGAGTGGGCTAAGACCTAGATGTTCTAAGTGTAACCTTTCATCACAAACATAAAATAACAATGCCACTTGTAAGAAGTATGCATGGGCATGGAGGGTGTGTATTCAGTGCTCTGGCACTGATCAACATAGGGTCAGAATATGTCCCTTTCTGTCACTATCATTCTGTATCTCTGACTGTCTATGCATGCCTTCTTTCCGTGACCCTTTGTGGAAGTCAGTGCATGCATCCTGAATTCGGTCTTCCTGGTGTTAAAATTTTCCTTTCTTTGCCCTTTGGATTAGTTAGTCTCGTGCATATGGCGTAGAACAGAGGAGAAATTAGGAGACAGCGTTCCTGCAGCAGGTAACAGGCATATGTCCATCTCCAGCTGCAGCTGTCCAGGCCCTCTGTGCTTGACTCCCATTCTCCAGGGCCCTGTGGCTGACACTCAGCCTAAATGCAGCCCTCCTCAATTTCCTGCACCACATCCTTGTCCTTAATCCATAATAGCGCAGGTCAAGAGAAGTGAAACTCTACCACCCTGGCACACACATTGTGCTTTCCCTCTATTGGGCAGAATGTAAAGGGTCTGTGGTACTGAAAGCCACACCAGTGTCCAGATTTTCCATGCAAAACGGAAGCTTCCAGGGTTCAGAAAGAGGGTGTTTTGATGGCTGTGAAAAGTCTTTTCCAAGTGCCTCCTGGGGTTTCAAATCCTTTTGAAACCTGAAGTTCGTTCTTGTATCTAGGGAATATTCTCACCACTCGCCTGAAGGCCCTCCCACTAGGAGCACATCTATCCTGGGGTCCGGAGATCTGCCAGCCTGCTAGGTCCTGGAGGGTTTCCTGAGTATGTCCTCAGGCCCCAAGTGGTAACAGGTGTTTCCAATTGCCTTTATTAGCAGCAGCCAGGCCCTCAGGTTAGTTGCGGGGCAATGATATCCACTGGAAGCTCCTAATTCAGCCAATGTAGGCATCCATCTTCCTTTTGTCTCTCCATAGCAAGGGCCCAGGGAGTTTGTGCTTCTTGCAAGCAGAGCGACTTTGTATGGGACACTCATGCATGCCTACTTCTAGGAATCTCTCTGGGTGTCATGAGTGGACAACAGTACACCATGATCAGGGATGGTGAGGCCACAGCAGCAATTGCCTTAGCCAGACCCAAAGGGTAGGTGTAGGGGCCGGGTTCATCCACTATTATTTGCAGCCCTCCTCACCTTCCTGAACAGCGTCCTTGTCCTTATTCCATAAGAGCCCATGTGAAGAGAACTGAAACTCTATAGCCCTAGCACGCACATTGTGCTTTCCCTCTATTTAGCCGAATGTAGAGGATGTGTGGTACTGATGGCCAGACCAGTGTCCAGATTTTCCAGGCAAAATGGAAGCTTCCAGGGTTCTGAAAGAGGGTGTTTTGATGGCTGTGAAATGACTTTTCCAAGTGCCTCATGGGGTTTTCAAATCCTTTTGAAACCTGAAGTTCTTTCTTGTATCTAGGGAATATTCTCACCTCTGGGCAGAATGGCTGCCCTACTCGGAGCACAGCTATACTGGTGTCAGGAGGTCTGCCAGCCTGCTAGCTCCTGGAGGGATTACTGAGTATGTCCTCAGGCCCCAAGTGGTAACAGGTGTTTCCAATTGCCTTTATTAGCAGCAGCCAGGCTCTCAGGTGAGGGGCGGGGCTGTGATCTCCACTGGAATCTCCGAATTCAGCCAATGGAGACATCCATCTTTCTTTTGTCTATCCATAGCAAGGGCCCTGGGAGTTTGTGCTTCCTGTAAGCAGAGCGACATTGTATGGGACACTCATGCATGCCTACTTCTGGGAAAAGTATGAGTGTGATGTGTGGATACCAGGACACCATGATCAGGGATGTGAGGCCACAGGAGCAATTGCCTTAGCCGGACCCAAAGGGTAGGTGTAAGGGACCGGGTACATCCACTACTGTTTGGTCAAACACAGTTCCCATCTATGTTGAAACACAGCTCTTTCTGGGTGCTTTCTGTTCTTGTAATCTGCTGCCCTAAGCATTGGACTGAGAGCCTGGATGCTGAGTAGGCAGCCAAATGTGACTGGACAGGCTCATGCCCTGAATTCTGAGGGGTACCCCAGCTTCCCCCGGATGATAGTGAGGCATGGGATTGAATAGGGAACTCAGGAGATTTAGACATGTAAGTCCCTTTGCATATGTATTCTTGCTTAGCCAGAATCTGGGCTATCTGGATTGTCCTGATCAGCTATGTTCTCTGTACATAAGTTTCAGGTGAGGCTGGCTACCTTGACACCCATGCTCTGAGACTACTACAGGTGAGCTCTGAGCACACACAGACACAGACAATCAGACAGACAGACAGACACATACACACACACACACACACACACACACATTACTCTCAGGTGTGGTAGTACCGCATATAGTGAAGGCTGGGGCTGTCTGTGGTCTGTGGGCATGAGAGCTGCTGCCTTAGAACTCTACAAGCCAGGTGTGATCCTGTCATCAATGAACACAGTGTAGGAGGTTTTTGAATTCTGAGACACTGAAGAGGGAGAGGTTTTTGCCCTGATGCTTGCACTGAGAACTAGCAGCTGTCCTGTGTGTGTTGCCAGACTAGGAAACTTGTGGTGCCTGTCCATGTGGAGAGTCTCCTGGATGAGTTCCTTCACAAGCCTTTTTCGCTAGGTCCCGTTGGAGCTGCATATAGCTAATGATTTGGAGATTTTACTTCTTTGGACAATTTTTTCCTGATGCAGTTTCTCAACAGATTTTAGCAATGAATTGTCTGAATATCATATCGCAACCATTGTAGAAAATGACTACATCAGTGTCTTGCTGTCTCTCTCTCTCTCTCTCTCTCTCTCTCTCTATATATATATATATATATATATATATATATATATATATATAATTTATATATATATATATAACATGTAGCGGTCTGAAAATATGTTTTAGCTAGAGACCTGCACAGCTCCATATTAGGGTAGTAATGCAGATAAAACTGGCCCTTCTGAGCCAGAGTCATAAGAGACATCTCACAGAGCCATTTGTTTACCTCTTGTCACTCTACAAATCTCTCTCAGCACAAACTATATCTGCCAAATCATCTACTTCACTCTTGCTCTTTTTGTCCACTGAGTCATATCCTAAAACTGTAATTCAAAGAATAAATAGACATAGTGCAGATCCGTGCACACAGGCCAGGCTGAGGCTGGACCAGGGAGATAAAATAAGCCAGCCTGCATTTGGCTGGAGCATCACTAATACTACTTCCAATTTGGAGAGGCAAAGGCAGTTTTGCAGAGTGGTCTGCAGGCCAACGTTTGCTTCTCAGAGTGGGCTAAGACATAGATGTTCTAAGTGTAACCTTTACTCACAAACATAAAATAACAATGCCACTTGTTAGAAGTATGCATGGGAATGGAGGGTTTGTCTTCAGTGCTCTGGCACTGATCAACACCTGGCCAGAATTTCTGTCCTTTTCAGTCACTGTCATTCTGTCTCTATGACTTTCTCTACGTGCCTTCTTCCCTGGACCCTTCATGAAATTCAGTGCATGCATCGTGAACTCGGTCTTCCTGGTGTTGAAATTTTCCTTTCTTTGCCCTTTGGATTACTTAGTCTCATGCATATGGCGTAGTACAGAGGGGAACTTAGGAGATAGCGTTCCGCTCCAGGTAACTGGCATATTTCCATCTCCAGCTGCAGCTGTCCAGGACCTCTGTGCTTGACTACCATTCTCCAAGGCCCTGTGGCTGACACTCAGCCTAAATGTAGCCCTCCTTAATTTCCTGCCCTGCATCCTTGTCCTTATTCCATGAGAGCCCAGGTCAAGAGAAGTAAAACTCTACTACACTCGCACACACATTGTGCTTTCCCTCTATTGGGCCGAATGTAAAGGATCTGTGGTACTGATAGCCACACCAGTGTCCAGATTTTCCATGCAAAACGGTAGCTTCCAGGGTTCAGAAAGAGGGTGTTTTGATGGATGTGAAATTTCTTTTCCAAGTGTCTCCTGGGGTTTCAAATCCTTTTGAAACCTGAAGTTCGTTCTCGTTTCTAGGGAATATTCTCACCTCTGGCCCAAAGGCCCTCCCAACTAGGAGCACAGCTATCCCGGGGTCAGGTGGTCTGCCAGCCTGCTAGCTCCTGGATTGATTCCTGAGTATGTCCTCAGGCCCCAAGTGGTAACAGGTGTTTCCAATTGACTTTATTAGCAGCAGCCAGGCCCTCAGGTGAGGGGCGGGGCTGTGATCTCCATTGGAAACTCCTAATTCAGCCAATGGAGGCATCCATCTTCCTTTTGTCTCTCCATAGCAAGGGCCATGGGAGTTTGTACTTCCTGCAAGCAGAGCGACTTTGTATGGGACACTCATGCATGCCTACTTCTGGGAATCTCTCTGAGTGTGATTGTCGACCCCAGGACACCATGATCATGGATTGTGAGGCTTCAGGAGCAATTGCTTTAGCCGGACCCAAAGGGTAGGTGTAAGGGGCTGAGTTCATCCACTATTGTTTGGTCAAACACCGTTCCCATCTATGTTGAAACACAGCTCTTTCTGGGCTTGTAATCTGCTGCCCTGAGCAGTGGACTCAGAGTCTTGAGGCTGAGTAGGCAGCTAAACATGACTGGACAGGCTCATTCCCCTGAATTCTGAGGGTTACCCCAGCTTACCCCATTAGCATTGTTTGGATGATAGTGAGGCATGAGATTGAATCACGAACTCAGGAGAGGGAGACATGAGAGTACCTTTGCATATGCATTCTTCCTTAGCCAGAATCTGGGCTAGCTGGCTTGCCCAGACCAGCTTGGTTCTCTGTATATAAGTTGCAGGTTAGTCTGGCTACCTTGACACCCATGCTCTGAGACTACTATAGGTGAGCTCTGAGCACACACAGACAGACAGACAGACAGACAGACACACACACACACACACACACACATTACTGTCAGGTCTGGTAGTACAGCATATGTTGACGGCTGGGGCTTTCTGAGGTCTGTGTGCATGAGAGCTGCTGTCTTAGAATCTCTACAAGCCAGGTTTGAAGCTGCCATCAATGAACACAGTGTAGGAGGTTTTTGAAATCTGGTCTCTTTCCAAATCATCTATTTATCTTCTCGCTTCTCTGTCTCTAACTCTCACATCCTCTCACACACTCTGTTTTCACTGATTGATATTTTACTTATATACTTATTTTACTGACAGGACCAGATAAACAAAGAGAGTTACCAGAGCACTGCTGAGCTCTGGCTTGTTTTGTTGGTGATATCACCAGGGCTCCTGGGGCCACAGCTTTGTCTCTCTGACACAAGCCATAATCTGTCTCCTAATTTCCATGGAAGTATCTCTCAGACTTTATAATAAACATATACATATATATATATATCATTTATAGAATTGTCGAACTATGTAATCGATCGTTATCAGAATTAACACATTTATAACAGCTTCCTTTTTCATTAATAATTGTCCACCTAGTTTGTTGCAGGATTCAATACAATTATAAATAATAAAACCTTCCAGTAGCATTTCTATCAGCATCCTTATTGTAATTATCATAGTACAGAACTTGCCTCCTTTCTCTAGTGTAAGCTTCAGGACATATGAGTTTCTTTTCATTCTCCTGAAATCTTAATTTCCCTGGACTCTGAAATGTCGCGGAATTTTTGAAGCAGCCCTCTGTTTCTCAGCAGATGGTTTCCATCTGCTGGAGCCTCAGTTTGTAAGCCTTTCTGACACAAGCCATATTCTGTCTCCTCATTTCCATGCCAGTATCACTCACAGTTTATAATAAAGTGATTTTTTTACAAAACACTTGGTACATTCTGATTTACAGCTCAATATTGACACCATTGTAGCTCTCTTTGGCCCTTGGTCACTTTTCTTTTCAGATATAAAAACACTGAAGAGGGAGAGGTTTTTGCCCTGAGGCTTGCACTGGAAACTACCAGATGCACTGTGTCTGTTGCCAGACTAGGAAACTTGTGGTGCTTGTACATGTGGAGAGTCTCCTTGATGAGTTCCTTCTCAAGCCTTTTTCGCTCTGTCCCGTTGGTGCTGTATATAGCTAATGATTTTGAGATTTTACTCCTTTGGACAATTATTTTCCTGATGCACAGTTTATCTCCAGGTTTTAGCAATCAATTGTCTCAATGTCATATCGAATCCATTGTAGAAAATGACTACATCAGTCCCTCTCTCTCTCTCTCTCTCTCTCTCTCTCTCATATATATATATATATATATATATATATATATATATATATATATAACATGTAGAGATCTGAAAATATTTTTTAGCTAGAGACCTGCAAAGCTCTGGATTAGGGTAGTAATGTGGATATACCTGTGTTGTTGCAGTGGTCTAGTGTAGGGGGGCACCGCAGAGAAGAGAGCGAATGTCCAGAGCAAAGGGGTACACAAATCTTTATTATAGGATGGGGGGAGGTTTGGTTCAGACCACGTGGAACCAGCTAGCAATGGCCAACCACAGGGGGAGAGCAGGGAGAGAGACCTCAGAGAGGGAGAGCCAAGAGCCCAGAAAGAGAGAGGGGAGGGGTGAGGGGACTTTTTATTGGGCGACAACCAGGGGTGCCATGAAGGGCCAGGATTGGTTGAAAGGGGGCACTCTAGGATTTTGCGGGGCATAGAAAAACTTGGGGGCGGAGACTGCATCAGAATAACTCCTCAACAACATCTCCTCCTATCCCTTTATATCTAAATGGACACAGTAAAGAAAAATGGAATTTAGCAGGCTTAAATGTTTTAGAGGAATGTCATGCTCAGGTGGGAAGATGTAGGACTTTCTGTGGAGGAGGGAAGGCTTAAATGGCTGCAAACCTTGTGAGACTTATGCGTCCTCCTGTGCTCAACCCCTTTTTAGAGAGAGAGAATTACCTGGAGAGACTCATCTCATAGGTTTAAGCACAGCCTGCTCAACCATCTCTTCACAATATCTGTACATCTTTGCTATCTTTTTATCTAGTGATTGCATAAGATGTACAAAGTCTATAAAATACTATCATGGGCGGAAACCTTTTGGGCATAAGCCTAAATGATATAACAAAATAGGAAGGGACAAGTAAGGGAGTAGTAAAAGCCAGTGTGGTGTGAAAGGAAGGGTTGGTGTGTAAAGGAACATTCCCTGCTTTGGTGGGGAAAGGGGCAAGGGTACATAATGAGGGGGAGGCGGGAGGCATGACCCACCAAACAGAGGGGCTATTTGGCATTGTATAGTCCTCAAGACAATAGTCTGTAACATCTATGAATTACTCAGGATCAGTCTATGAAAAACCAGCAGCGTGAAGGGAAATAAGCTCTTCAAAATTGCGTAAAATGTATATAGGTTATGTCAGAAAGTCCCATACAAGTCTCAGTCCGAAGTAGATGGCTAGGGGAAGAATTGGCAGGGGATGCAATGCTGCATGATGGAGGTAGGCCGCTGGAATGTTGCTTTTCTGTAGATAGCCAGCTGGAACTGCCAACATGTGAAAAGCAGGTCAGAAGCAGGAACAGTAACCAGGCATGAAGAAAGTTCTGTCCTTGTTTAGAAGGGGCCAAGTGTGGATTTGGTCCGATGGTGCGGGAGAGGGAGCTACAGAAGTGGAAAGTGCCATAGAAACTGCTGTAGTGGCTGCAGGGGAGACTAAATGCATATCTATGGGGAGATAGCTCCCGGGATGGACTTCACATGGTTTAAAATCATTAAATGCTGAAAAAATATCCTTTAGCTCTCTTATCTCAGCCACTAGGTCCCTTAATGGTGATGTATCAGCAGGGGGCAGAGTCAGGGAAAACCTCAGGCGGAGCTGAAACCGGGACTGCAGGGGCAGGGGCGGGGTTCAGGAATGCAGAAGCTGCACGCGGAGATGAAACCAGGGCGGCAGGGGCCAGGGCGGAGCTGAAACCAGGGAGGCTGGGCCTGCTTCCAGGAAGTGCGAAGCAGGGTTCAGCCCGTGGCCCTGCCTTGCAGAAGCTGTCCAGTGCGCATGTGTATAACTCCTTTTGTACCTGGGCCTCTGTGGATGTGTGCGTGTGTGACTGTGTG
The DNA here is from genome assembly GCF_950295315.1 of Erinaceus europaeus. Lineage (NCBI taxonomy): Eukaryota > Metazoa > Chordata > Mammalia > Eulipotyphla > Erinaceidae > Erinaceus > Erinaceus europaeus. Next base: position 1,165,885 of record NW_026647116.1, read on the forward strand.
AGTGTGTGTTAGTGTGTGTGTGTGTGTGAGGGAGGGAGAAACAGAGAGAACAACAGAATCACTGTGGCACAGGTGATTTTGTGCAAAACACTTAGCACATTATGATTTACCGCTCAATATTGACACCATTGTAGTTCTCCTTGTCCCTTGGACACTTTTTTTCTCTGACTGTCTTTGTGTGCCTTCTTCCCTGGACCCTTCGTGGAAGTCAGTGCATGCATCGTGAACTCGGTCTTCATGGTGTTGAAATTTTCCTTTCTTTGCCCTTTGGATTACTTAGTCTCATGCATACGGCGTAGTACAGAGGGGAACTGAGGAGACAGCGTTCCTGCTGCAGGTAACAGGCAAATGTCCATCTCCAGCTGCAGCTATCCAGGCCCTCTGTGCTGCACTCCCATTCTCCAGGGCCCTGAGGCTGACATTCAGCCTAAATGCAGCCGTCCTTAATTTCCTGCACTGCATCCTTATCCTTATTCCATGAGAGCCCAGGTCAAGAGAAGTGAAACTCTATCCCCCTGGCACACACATTGTGCTTTGCCTCTATTGGGCCGAATGTAAAGGGTCTGTGGTACTGATGGCCACCCCAGTGTCCAGATTTTCCACGCAAAACGGAAGCATCCAGGGTTCAGAAAGAGTGTGTTTTTATGGCTGTGAAATGTCTTTTTCAAGTGCCTCTTGGGGTTTCAAATCCTTTTGAAACCTGAAGTTCGTTCTTGTATCTAGGGTATATTCTCACCTCTGGCCCTAAGGCCCTCCGAACTAGGAGCACAGCTATCCTGGGGTCAGGAGGTCTACCAGCCTGCTAGCTCCTGGAGGGATTCCTGAGTATGTCCTCAGGGCCCAAGTGGTAACAGGTGTTTCCAATTGCCTTTAGTAGCAGCAGCCTGGCCCTCACGTGAGGGGCAGGGCCATGATCTCCACTGGAAGATCCTAATTCAGCCAATGGAGGCATCCATCTTCCTTTTGTTTCTCCATAGCCAGGGCCCGGGAGTTTGTGCTTCCTGCAAGCAGAGCGACTTTCTATAGAACACTCATGCATGCCTACTTCTGGGAATCTCTGAGTGTGATGTGTGGACCCCAGGACAGGGAATCTCTCTGAGTGTGATGTGTGGACCCCCAAACATGACTGGACAGGCTAATGCCCTTGAATACTATGGGGTGCCCCAGCTTTCCCCATTGGCAGTGTTTGGATGATAGTGAGGCATGGGATTGAATGGGGAACTCAGGAGAGCAAGACATGAGAGTCCCTTTGCATATGCATTCTTGCTTAGCCAGAATCTGGGCTAGCTGGCTTGCCCTGACCAGCTAGGTTCTCTGTACATATGTTGAAGTTGAGGCTGGCTACCTTGACACCCATATTCTGAGACTACTATAGGTGTGCTCAGAGCACACACAGACAGACAGACACGCACACACACACACACACACACAAACATGATTGTCAGGTTTGGTAGTACAGCATATGGTGAAGGCTGGTGCTGTCTGGGGTCTGTGGGCATGAGAGCTGATGCCTTACAATCTCTACAAGCCAGCTTTGAATCTTTCATCAATGAACACAGTGTAGGAGGTTTTTGCATTCTGGTCTCTTTCCAAATCATGTATTTCTCTTCTTGCCTTCTCTGTCTCTAACTCTCACATGCTCTCATACACTCTGTCTTCACTCATTTATATTTTACTTATATACTTATTTTACTGACAGGCCCAGATATACAAAGAGAGTTACCAAAGCACTGCTGAGCTCTGGTTTGTTGTGTTGGCGATTTCACCTAGGCTACTGGAGCATCAGTTTGTAAGTCTTTCTGACACAAGCCATATTCTGTCTCCTCATTTCCATGCCAGTATCACTCAGAGTTTATAATAAAGAGATACATACATATATATATAAACAAATATATTTATATATCTGTCATTTTTTGAATTGTCGACCTATGTATATGACCTTAATTCAGAATTACCACATTTATAACAGCCTAGTTTTTCAGAAATAATTGGCCATATTTTTTGAGCAGAATTCAATACAAATATTAAATATAGAACCTTCCAGTAGCATTTGTAATCGTTTTTATATCAGCATACTTATTGTAATTATCATAGTGCTGAACTTCCCTCCTTTTTCCAGTGTAAGCTTCAATATGTATGTGTTTGTTTTCTTTTTCCGGATATCTTAATTTCCTTGGACCCTGAAGTTTTAGGGAATTTTTGAAGCAGCCCTCTGTTTCTCAACAGATGGTTTCTATGTTTCTGCTGTAATCAGGTCTTCTTTTGGTTTTTGTTTTCATTAATTTTTTCAAGTCCTCCTAAATCATCCCCATTTATTTGCATATTTATTTTTTTAGTCAGGTATCACATGAGGGTCATTTCTTCTGCTTGATAGATTTTCTCTTATAATTGAAGGGAACTTTTGACGCACAATACATTTCCTGGGGCAAATACTACACACATATGGTGAAGGCTTGGGTTGTCTGGGGTCTGTGGGCATTTGAGCTACTGCCTTACAATCTCTACATCCCAGGTTTGAACCTGTCATGAATGAACACAGTCTAGGGGGGTTTTGACTTCTGTTCTATTTCCAACTCCTCTATTTCTTTTCTCTCCTTCTCTGTCTCTGACTCTCACAGGCTCTCACTCACTCTGTCTGCACTCAGTAATATTTTACTTATATCCTTATTTTATTGACAGGCCCAGATATACAAAGAGAGTTGCTAGAGCACTGCTGAGCTCTGGCTTGTTTTTTTGGTGATTTTACCTAGGCTACTGGAGCCTCAGCTTTGTAAGTCTCTCTGACACAAGCCACATTCTGTCTCTTCATATCCATGGCAGTATCTCTCAAACTTTATAATATAGATATACATCCATATACATATATAAATATACATAAATATCTGTCATTTTTAGAATTGTCGACCCATGGTCTTCCTGGGGTTTTTATTATTTTTTAATTTTTTCAAATCCTCCTAGATCATCCCCATATATTTGCATATCCATTTAAATATTTAGTCCGATATCACATGAGGGGTCATTTCTTCTGCCTGATAGATTTTCTCTTATAATTTAAGGGAACTTTGGACACACAATACATTTCCTTTTGCAGATACTACACACTACTACAACTACTACTGCAATGTTTTTGACAGTGACATCCAATGCACTATGGATTAGTATTGCATGGCTCAAAAGAATGTTCCCTATTTAACCTACAAAATTTTTAACCTCACAAATGTTTATTCTGTTCTTTCTTGGGGGATGAATGGTTTACAGTCAAAAGTTACATGTAATAGTGGCTACGTGGTTAATTTTTCCCACTTTCCCTGTATTTCTGTACATCATTTGTATAATTCCTACTGAGGAGAAGGAAATAGTCATAAATAGAGAGAGCAGGGCCCAAGCAGGAAGAGAGACAGAGAGACAGCTGCAGATCTGATTTGCCACAAGCCCAGCTTTTCCCTATCTGGGTAAGTGGTGACCAGGGGCTCAAAATGGGGTCTTGGGCTTCCACATAGTTCTCTGGCATACTTCCTTAGCCAGAATCTGGGCTAGCTGGCTTGCCTTGACCAGCTATGTTCTCTGTACATAAGTGTACATAAGTTGCAGGTGAGGCTGGCTACCTTGACACCCATGCTCTGAGACTACTACAGGTGAGCTCTGAGCACACACAGACAGACACACACACACACACACACACACACACACACACACACACACATATTACTGTCAGGTCTGGTAGTAAAGAATATGGTGAGGACTGGGGCTGTCTGGGGTCTGTGGGCATGAGAGCTGCTGCCTTACAATCTCTACAAGCCAGGTTTGAACCTGTCATCAATGAACACAGTGTAGGAGGTTTTTGACTTCTGGTCTCTTTCCATATCACCTATTTCTCTTATCGCCTTCTCTGTCTCTAACTCTCATATGCTATCACACACTCTGTCTTCACTCATTGATATTTTACTTCATACTTATTTTACTGACAGGCCCAGATTTACAAAGAGAGTTACCAGAGCACTGCTGAGCTCTGGCTTGTTTTGTTGGTGATGTCACCTTGGTTACTGGAGCCACAGCTTTGTAAGTCTCTCTGACAGAAGCCATATTCTGTCTCCTCATTTCCATGGCAGTATCTCTCAGACTTTATAATAAATAAATATATATATATATATACACACATATATATCTTTCATTTTTACAATTGTCGACCTATGTTGATCTTTATCAGAATTAACACATTTATAACAGCTTCCTTTTTCATTAATAATTGGCCACCTAGTTGGAGCAGGATTCAATACAATTATAAATAATAGAACCTTCCAGTAGCATTTCTAATAGCATTTCTATCAGCATCCATATTGTAACTATCATAGTACAGAACTTGCTTTCTTTCTCTAGTGTAAGCTTCAGTACATATGAGTTTCTTTTCATTCTCCTGAAATCTTAATTTCCCTGGACTCTGAAGTGTCTCGGAATTTTTGAAGCAGCCCTCTGTTTCTCAGCAGATGGTTTCCATTTTCTGCTGTAATCAGGTCTTCTTTTGCTTTTTGTTTTTATTTTTCAATTTTTTCAAACCTAGATCATCCCCATTTATTTGCATATTTATTTATTTATTTAGTCCTATATTACATGAGGGGTCATTTCTTCTGCTTGATAGATTTTTCTCTTATAATTGAAGGGAAGTTTACACTGACAATACATTTCGTGTCATAAATACTACACACATATGGTGAAGGCTGGGGTGGTCTGGGGTCTGTGGATGTGAGACTGCTGCCTTACTGTCACGTCCACCCTTGCCTGCAAGGATCACACCACGCCGAGTTCTTCTTCAAGCAGTTTATTCGGGAACCTTGAACAGCAAAAAGCCCGGTATATCCTAACCTCCAACTTATATCCTCATGGGTCAGCCCAAGGGCACACGTGGCAGCTGCTCATAGGCACACGATTGCGGAAGCAAGCACTCTCTCAGTCTCAGACCATTTATGGAGTTGTTTACTTCTCCCTGTGGTCTGGAGGGTAGAGGAGGCTGGCGCCATCTTGGGGCGCGGCACATGGCTCTCCACAGTTCCCCCTTTTTGTTTTAATAACCCTGCAGGTGAGTGTAGAGGTCCAATCCCAGAAAGGAGGGGATATTGTCATAGTCCTCGCCTAAGCAATCAAGCTTCGCCAGTGCTTGACCCATCCCTTGCCGTTTTGTTCTGGGGCAGGAGATAAGGAAATTATGGGGCTAGGGAGCGGCACAACCTGCATGCATTGGACGTGGACTCCTTGAGACGGCATTACGCCCTCAAGTGCAGTTCTTTGCCTCGCACCCTGAGCGTTTCATATCAGGCTCTTAAGGCCACCAGTCAAGCCTGGGGGGAGTGGCCATCCTCGATTGCTGTGAAGGCCTGTGCAATCAGCGGGACTTCACGCCTCCTTGTGATCCTAATTTTGCAAATACACCACAGGACCATCAGGGAGGGGAGAACCAAGAGCACAGTTAAGCATCCCAAGCCCGCCCACTCTTTCAAACTGTCCATTGCTTGATTGATCCAGGAGGACAACCCCGCCGCCATGGAAGCATCCACCCGCATTGAGTTGACTGCCACAATGGCGCTTCGCAGTTGTCGCATCAGGGTATCGAAACTCCAGACCAGTTTCCTAAGAGCCCGGCATCATGCCATATCGGCATCGGCCTTGGAAACACGGACAGGATTCCCCAGCGAGGCTCCGTCATCACTGGCGTCACCACCGCAGTCATCAGGAGCATCTGGTGTATTCTTTGGTGGTGGGGCATCTTGGACCTTTCTCACCAGTCGTTTGGGTACCCACACCGGATCTGGTTTGTCCTATGGAAAAACACAGAGCCTCGTGCCCATGTCAGCAAGGGATCAGGCCCATGCCATGTGCCTGTTAATATGTCCTTCCATTTTACCATGCCTCTCTGTGGGCCATGGGACATATGATGTCTTTTCGCTGCAGAGTGGCCATTAATATCCAAATTAAAAAAATTAAGTGTAAATAAGGCTAGGGATAGTCTTTCCTTAGGGGTGCGGCCGTGGCCTATTCCCCCTTTTTGTTTTAACAGACATTCCTTGAGGGTGCGATGAGCACGTTCCACAATGCCTTGACCCTGAGGATTATAGGGCAGGCCATGGGTTACTGGGACTCCCATTTGCTGGCAGAAGGAGACAAAAGACCGAGCAGTGTAGACCAAACCACTGTCTGTTTTCAAAATTTGAGGCATACCCCATGCAGCCCATGCCTCTAGGCAATGGGTGATCACATTGAGAGCCTTTTCGCCACTCAATGGGGTGGCCATGATAACACCAGAGCAGGTGTCTACAGAGACATGTAGATACTTAAGCGTGCCAAATTCAGAAAAGTGCGTGACATCCATTTGCCATAGGAAGCCAGGGCATAAGCCCCGAGGGTTAATTCCAACGCTTGGTGGATGCTGGAAAGTCACACACTGAGGCCGACCCAGAACCACCTGACAAGCGTCCGCACGGGGCAAATTAACTTTTTTCTGTAGGGTTTTAGCATTTACATTAAAAAGTTCATGAAAACGTCTGGCCCGTTCCATTGCTGGAGCCATCAAGAGGACATCCTGTCTTGCCAATTTATCTACAATGTTATTACCCTCGCTCAGGGGGCCAGGCAATCCAGTGTGTGCTCGAATGTGTTGAATATAAAAGCGCTGTGTGCTGTGCCAAATCAGATCTTGTAGTTCTTTTAACAGCGAACACACCATGCTGGATCTTTTTATAGGTCCAGTGGCCTCTAGAACCTTGACTGCATTAAACACATAAGCAGAGTCAGATATCAAATTAAAGGGAAAATGGCATCTCTTAAAAACTTCAATCACAATTTTCAACTCCACTATTTGAGGAGAGCCTGGTTGGAAATGACACCTAACTGGTTCTTGGTGTTCTATTACTTAAGCTCCACATCCTGTCTTAGAACCATCTGTGAAAATGTTAGGCGCTGAAGACAGAGGCCTCACTGCAGTAATCTTAGGGAAAATCACGGGGTGCTCCTTAAAGAAGCTCACGAGAGGATGTTTGGGATAGTGATTATCAATTTCTCCGGGATAGCCGCATCTCAAGACAGCCCACTCATCCAAAGCTCCACACAGGGTCTGTACCTGGTAGCTAGAATAAGGGACCACTAATGTGGTTGGTAAGATGCCAAAAAACTGTATACATTGCTGAATCCCGGTCAGGGCCAGATCTGCCACTGCTGAAGGATAATATTGTATGGATTTAGCAGGAGAAATTCTTAAATGAATCCAAAGCAATGGACCCTCTTGCCACAGCAGCCCCGTGGGCTGTGACAAGGTAGCTAAAATGCATAAAGTCAGGGGCTTGTTGGCATCCCAACGTTTCAAGAAGGCTCCCTGACGGGATCTTTCTACCTTCTCTAGGACCAGCCTAGCCTCTGGCGTCAATACTCTTGGAGAGTTCAGAGCGGAATCCCCTATCAAGACATCATACAGGGGTTTCAGCTCATGATTTGGAAGCTTCAAGTAACTCCTCACCCAATTAATATCCCCTAACAGTTTTTGAAAGTCATACAGAGTACGTAAGCCATCCTTCCTCAATTCCAGCTTCTGGGGCACTACCTCCATAGGTTTAATGCATGCTCCTAAGTAGTTTACCACCTCACCTCTCTGCACCTTTTCAGGGGCAATATACAGCCCTTTTCCTCTTAAAATCTGAACTAATTCCTCATACGCTTGATCAAGTAAGGTTTCAGTTTTTTTCAGCAAGTGGAATATCATCCATATAATGAATACATTTTAAGGTAGGATATTTCTTCCTGAGGGGAGCAATCGTCTCACTATCAAACAGCTGGCACATGGTTGGACTATTCGCCATACCCTGTGGGGCAGCACAACCCATTCGAATCTCTGGTCGGGTTCTTCATGATTGCAGGATGGTACGGTAAAGGCGAATCTTTCCATGTCCCTCTCACTTAATGGGATAGAGAAAAAACAATCCTTGATATCTATGACTATTATGGGCCATCTCTCAGGCAGGGCTGTTAGCAATGGAAGCCCCCACTGTACTGGCCCCATGATCTGCATTTGGCGGTTGATTGCCCACAGATCATGTGACAGTCTCCATTTTCCTGACTTTTTCTTAATCACAAATATAGGAGTATTCCAGGGGGACACAGAAGGTTTGATATGTTTCAAGGCAAGTTGCCCTGCAACCAGCTCTCTGGTCACGGCTAATTTTTCAGAGGAAAGAGGCCACTGAGGAACCCACACTGGATCCTCTGTTTTCCAAGAGATGGGAATACCTGTGTCCACAGTGGCCCCTAGGAAAAACCCAGACCTGATCTTCCTGAGTGTGGTCGAGCAGCAACAGGGGACTTGCGTCCCTGTAGGTGCTTCCCCATGCCAAAGCCAGGGACACAATCCATTCTTTTCATCTGAGTTTGAGCTGCCATGGAGTATTCATTACTTAATTTAAAATCCATCTCTTTAAACAAGTCCCTCCCCCATAACGAGATGGGTAGCTCCAAAACATATGGCTGCATCAAGCCACAATGGCCTTCCTTATCTTTCCATTTTAGCTGTCTAGCACTCATGTCTGGAGTCCTTGCATAACCCAGGCCTTGGAGGGTTTGAGAGGAAGTTTGCACAGGCCATCCTGATGGCCAGTCTTTGGCGGCCACAATACTTCTGTCAGCCCCAGTATCAAGAAGCCCCTGAATGTTTTTTCCTTCAACTTCTAATACCATCAATGGTCTTTGTTCTAAATCCAGAGATAGGAATGTCAAGTCTGTGCCGGAGGAGCCAAAACCTCGACCCCCCCGTTCAACTGTCTTAGCCGCAAAGCTATCATGTAGGCTGGGTAAGATAAGCAATTGGGCGATCTTGTCTCCTGGGGAAATGGCTACAATTCCCCGGGGGGAGGACACCATAATCTTAACAACCCCGGTGAAGTTGGAGTCTATAACCCCAGGGTGAATAAGAAGTCCTCACAATGCTGAAGAGGATCTGCCCAAAAGTAAGCCTACTGTGCCTGGCTCGAGGGGTCCTGTAAAGTCGGTTGTTACAAGCTGGACCCCCATCTGAGGAGTTAAGACGAGTTGGGAGGTGGAACAGAGGTCCAATCCTGCTGAGCCCGCAGTGGCTCTCCGTGTTTCCCCGGAGGGCGAAAGCTGAGCCACCTTTCCTGACTGATATCCCTGTCCCGACTCTCTACTGCCCCATATATTTGTGGGCCTTGGGGACAGGGGCCCCTCTGGCTGCTTTTTGGACAGGCTCCTCCATATCCCTGACTCAGGGGTTGTCTGTTAATGTCCTTAACGGAGCGGCATTCATTAGCCCAATGGTTCCCCTTTTTACATCTAGGGCAGAGGCCTGGCTGTCTCATTCTAGCACTTCCTCCTGTTTTGCCTTTCTCAGGACACTGCTTCTTAATATGTCCCATCTTGCCACATTTGAAACAAGCCCCAGTGTTACTGCTTTTCCTTCCTGCAAGTTGGACAACCGCAGTGGCAAGTCCCGCATTAGTCAAAGGGCCTCCAATCTCTCTGCAAACTTTCAACCACCACTCAATTCCTTTGCCCTTATGTGGTGTGATAGCCGCTCTGCATTCTTTGGTACATTGCTCATATACCAGCTGTTTAATAAGAGGCATAGCTGTGTCTGGGTCCCCAAAGATTCTGCCCACCGCCTCAACTATGAGGGCCACAAAATCTGAAAAAGGCTTCATGGGTCCCTGCAAAATTTTTGTTAAGTTGCAGCTAACTTGTCCCCTATTTGGAAGGGCCTTACATGCTCTTATGGCACAGAGATTCACCTGCTCATATACTTGTGGATGGTACCCAGTCTGCTGGCCTACAAACCTGCCTAGTCCTAGGAGCATGTCTTGGTCCCAGGCAGGTTGACCTGCGCGTGCATTAACCGCTGCTTGCTCGGTTGCAAAATCAATCCAGAATGCTCTCCAATCTAGATATTGTCCTGGGCTGAGACAAGCACAAACCAAGCCTTACCAATCAGCTGGTGTCATGCAAAGCCTACTGAGAGATTCCACTTGAGCAAGAGTGAAAGATGCACTAACCCCATAAGCCTTCACAGATTCTGCCAGGGACTTAACTACTTTGAAATCCAAGGGCTCCTCATACCAGTTCCCTTGGAGATCTTGAAACACCGGATAGACAGGTTGCATCTCCGTCCTAACCCGGGCCCATAGCCCCAGGCAAAAGGAACAGCTTGGCCCTCCAGTCCCCAAGGGTTGGACGGTTGTCACGCCCTCCGGATAAGGGGGCGGAGCCGAGGTCAAGGCTGAGGCATAGCCCCCTCCCAGTTCTCCATCCTCCAGTTTTTTTGGTGCCTTATCCCTCTCTTTCCTTTTCCTTCTTTCTCGTAAAGTAGCCTCTTCCAGTCTCTCCACTAAGGCCTGCACGTCCTCCCCCTCCTCCTCCTCTGATTCCGAGGAGGAGGGGAGTGCTTCCAGCTCCTCTAGATCAGGGTATAAAGATTTCCCTTTCTCTCCTCCTTTCTTACTTTCCGCTTTCTCACAGCGTTCCTCCTGTAGCATTTCCAAGGTGTTCTGCCCCTTTTCAACGGCCTCGTAGCACTTCTGATCCTCAAGGCAACTGCGCACTAATTTCCATACGGGCCTTACTCCTGCTTTCAGGTCATACTGCTCCCAAGCAAAGTCTGGTCCTTTCCTAACTTCTCCCAGCAAGAGACAGTCAAGCTCCCTGAGGCTGCGAACCAGGAGGCGACTATGTCACACTCACTCAAAAATCTTTCAAGTGTGGACTTCTTGATTTTTAATTTCTTGGATAGAAGTAGCTCCTGCAGAGCCAAAAAATTGGATGGGGCTGGGAAGTCCCCATGATAACTTCCTCCCAAAAATTATGTGGCTGCTAGCCCACTTTGTACTCCCCGTTCGCTACCCGTGGGGACTTTTACTTTCCGTTCGCTAAACCCACGAACGTTCTCCTGCTCGTCCTTTATAAACAGAGACGAGCCCTGCTAGCCGCCTCACCGCGGGCCTTATTGTCCCACTTTACCCTGGGAACTTACCAGTGCACTGCCCCTAATTCCGAAGTTCTGAACCCCATTTCGGATGATGTCCCCGTACGGGCCACCACTTGTCGCGTCCACCCTTGCCTGCAAGGATCACGCAATGCCGAGTTCTTCTTCAAGCAGTTTATTCGGGAACCTTGAACAGCAAAAAACCCCGCTATATCCTAACCTCCAACTTATATCCTCATGGGTCAGCCAATCCCAAGGGCACATGTGGCAGCTGCTCATAGGCACACGATTGCGGAAGCAAGCACTCTCTCAGTCTCAGACCATTTATGGAGTTGTTTACTTCTCCCTGTGGTCTGGAGGGTACAGGAGGCTGGGGCCATCTTGGGGCGAGGCACATGGCTCTCCACACCTTACAATCTCGACAACCCAGGTTTGAACCTGTCATGTATGAACATAGTGTGGGAGGTTCTTGATTTCAGGTCTCTTTCCCACTCTTCTATTTTTCTTCTAGCCATCTCTATCTCTGACTCTCACAGGCTCTCACTCACTCTGTCTGCACTCATTAATATTTTACTTATATACTTATTTTACTGACAGGCTCTGATATACAAAGAGAGTCGCTTGTTTTGTTGGCAATTTCACCTAGGTTTCTGGAGCCTCAGCTTTGTAAGTCTCTCTGACACAAGCCATACTCTGTCTCCGCATAGCCATGTCAGTATCCCTCAGAGTTTATAAAAAGATAAACTTACATATATGTACATATATATATATATATATATATATATATATATCAGTCATTTTTAGAATTGTTGACCTTTTTATTTGATCTTAATGCAGAAATATCACATTCATAACATCCTCCTTATTCACAAATAATTGGTCACATAGTTGGAGCAGGATTCACTACAATTATAAATTATAAACCTTCCAGGAGCATTTCCAATAGCCTTTCTATCAGTATCCTTATTGTAATTATCATAGCACAGAACTTGCCTCCATTTTCTAGTGTAAGCTTCAATATGTATGCCTTTCTTTTCATTCTCAGGAATTCTTAATTTGCCTGGACCCTGAAGTGTCAGGGAATTTTCGAAGCAGCCCTCTGTTTCTCAGCCCACGTTTTCTATATTTCTGCTGTAATCAGGTCTTCCTGTAGTCTTTGTTTTTATGTTTTTCAAATCCTCCTATATCATCCCCATTTATTTGCATATTTATATATTTATTTAATCCCATATCACATAAGGGGTCATTTCTTCTGCCTGATAGATTTTCTCTTATAATTGAAGGGAATTTTTGACACACAATACATTTCCTTTTGCAGACACTACACACTACTACAACTATTACTGCACTGTTTTTGACAGTGACATCCAATGCTTAATGGATTAGTATTGCATGGCTCTAAAGAATGTTCACTATTTAACCTACAATGTTTTAACCTCACAAATATTTATTCTGTTCTTTTTTGCGGGATTAATGGTTTACAGTCAACAGTTACATGTAATAGTGAGCACGGGGGTAATTTTTCCCACTTTCCCTGTATTTCTGTACATCATTTGTAACTTTCTTATTGAGGAGAAGGAAACAGTCATAAATTGAGAGAGCAGGGCCCAAGCAGGAAGAGAGACAGAGAGACAGCTGCAGTTCAGATTTGACACTAGCCCAGCTTTTCCCTTGCTGGGTAAGTGGTGAGCACAGGCTCAAAACGGGGTCTTGGGCTTCCATATAGTTCCCTGTCAGCTCCACCAGCTGTGCCTCCAACCCATGCTCCCTTCATTGTCCATGTAACTATGGATCTGCTCTAGGCACTTCTCACCTTCATATGGCAGAAACTTAACACTTCTCCCCTCCACCCATGAAACTTTAACCTTTTACTTGAGTGAAAAACAGCAACACCAATCCACGTTATTTCAGGAAAAAGTGTGTGGGTCTCTGTGGGAGGGTGTGTGTGTGTGTGTCTCTGTGTGTGTGTACATAAGTCTGTTTCAGTTATGATTACCGCTGTTGTTTCTTTATTCCTGATGCAGGGTCTTAGAAACTGGGTTGTGCTATGACAAAGGAAGTTTCCACTGCACAAGTGGTTTTTCAAATATGAATGGCACATTGGATATTCTGGACACTGTTGTGCATTCTCCCAGGTGGTCCTCAGATGGGTTCTTTCCTTTACTATTTCCATGATGTGTGTAATTTTCTGTGTAGACTCAAAGTGGAGTGGCATGAGGGAGCTCAGCTGCATTCTGCTGTGTGTCCACAAGGTGGCAGCAAAGCCCTTAGTTGAGTGTAGTGATTCTGTGGAATGAGGAGAACTCTGGGATTTGTGGCCCATGGACAGCAAGGTTGAAATTGACTTAGAGTGCACTAGACCTCTGTTCTTTGCTGTGGTGTGGGGGGATCCCCTGTTTGGCTTTGCAAGTGGAATCATCTCTTTTTCTGGATGACTCTACTGTGAGCTTGTGAATCCCTGTGCTCAGCTGCATTCTGCTGGGTGTCCACAAGAGGTCAGCACCAGTGCGGGACTAAGGCTCCATGGGGAAAGTGCCCTGAGGCACTGGGCTAAGATAGTGGAGACAGTGTTTCTGGGTGTGCACCAAGAGCATGGCCAACCTAGCGCAAGCAGGCAGTGTCCTACGGACGGGTACAGACAGGAGCTGTGTGGGTTGTGTTGGCAGAAACAGGGCCTTCAGAGGATGGCAGGCAGTCTCAGGGGGTGGGTCTAAGAGCCGGTGCCCACTGAGCCTGAGGGGAGGGACCAGTGTGTATTCATAGAGACTGCTGGCCAATTAGAGAAGAGGAACATCACCCTCATGGGCGTGAACCAAGAGCTGGCAAATGAGAACAGAGGAGAAGTTGCGAGGGCGGGACTCTGAGAGCAGCCTTCTGAAGGAAGCCCGACAATGGGAGCTCAGAGCTGGCCTTAAAAGGCTGGGCGAGCTTCCAGGTAGTGCAAAGCGAGGTTCAGCCCATGGCCCTGCCTTGCAGAAGCTGTCCAGTGCATATGTGTATAACTCTGTATGTGCCTGTGCCTCTGTGGATGTGTGTGTGTGTGAGACTGTGAGAGTGTGTCTTTATGTGTGTTTGTGTGTGTGTGTGTGTGTGAGACTGTGAGAGTGTGTCTTTATGTGTGTTTGTGTGTGTGTGTGTGTGTGAGTGTGTGGTAGGGAGAGTGAGAACAGACTTATTGTGGCACAGGAGATTTTGTGCAAAAAACTTGGCACATTCTGATTTACCACTCAATATTGACACCATTGTAGCTCTCCTTGGCCCTTGGTCAATTTTTTCTTTTCAGATGATAAGACACCGAAGAGGGAGAGGTTTTTGCCCTAAGGCTTGCACAAGGAACTAGCAGCTTCCCTGTGTGTGTTGCCAGACTAGGAAACTTGTGGTGTCTGTCCATGTGGAGAGGCTCCTGGATGAGTTCCTTCCAGAGCATTTTTTTCTAGGTCCCGTTGGAGCTGCATATAGCTAATGATTTGGAGATTTTACTCCTTTGGACAATTCTTTTCCTGATGCACATTCTCTCTCCATGTTTTAGAATTCAATTGTCTGAATGTCATATTGCGTCCATTGTAGAAAATGACTACACCAGTGTCTTGCTCTCTCTCTCCCTCTCTCTCTCTCTCCCTCTCTCTCTCTCTCTCTCTCTCTCTCTCTATATATATATATATATATATATATATATATATATATATATATATGCCGCCGACCACCCAACTGGGGGCTCAGCAGGCCGATCCAGGGAGAATGAGACTTATAGGTGGGAGGTGGATTCGGCGCGACAGACAACACTGAGACACATGAGTTTCAATGCTGCTGCAATCTTTTACTGATATAGAGATTCTTTTTATAATAGCATAACAAAGAATCATAAATAAAAAGCTGGCCAAATCAGTTGACCACAAAGTACGCAGGGTACATTTTTTATAAGTAACACAGACAGGAGGAACTGAAGGCATACAACTACCATCAAAACGAAAGCACAGCCATACTGTTCTTTCATGGGTTATTAACCACATCCCTTTGGTTTCAGACAAAAGTCAATTTATCAGTAAGAACTAAATGCTTTCACTGCTCTCATTTATCCAAAGGGCTATTCTTTCTCCTTCCAAGCACTGGACCTTAATACCCAGAATAGGGGAGGCACTAGTGGGAACACGGCGTCTTGCTCTGATCCTTATGCCAAGCTCCCTTTTCTGTAATCTACCTAAGACAATATGCAGGTGCATTTCAGGGTTGCTATGTAACATGTTTCCTGGGAAAGCTAAAGGACCATTGTCTGTATGATTGAATGTAATATTTCTGAGAATAGTGCTCAGTCCTTGCTCAACCTGGATAGCCAAGTCATTGGGGCTTGAAGTGCTGGGATTTACTGTTGTAAGGGGCTTTTCATCCAGTGGGGTCCCATCTGGAATGTCCAGACTAGACTTGGGGGGTTGCACTGTAAGCGTCTCCGGAGTCTCCTGGACATTCCCTGGGTGGCCTGCATAAAGCATGATAAACAACAACAGTAAGCTTTCAGAAGCGAAACCAAGTCCACCTAGCCATCCAAGGCCTTTCCGCCAACCGGGAGACCCAGGGATCCGTCCACACAAATATCCAGGCTTCTGTCCACCACCTATCTTGGGTACGGTCTTCCGTACAGGAGCTTGTAAGGCCCCTGTCCGGTTCCCTAACCAGGTCACCCGCACTGTTTTGTCACACCGCGGTCATGGCCTGCCTATCTGGCCAGACAGGTGTGGCATATATATAACATGTAGAGGTCTGAAAATATATTTTAGCTAGAGACATGCACAGCTCTGCATTAGGGTAGTAATGAGGATACACCTCGCCCTTCTGAGTCACAGTCATGAGAGACATTTCACAGAAACATTCGTTTACCTCTTGTCACTCTACAAATCTCTCTCAGCACAAACTACAGCTGCCAAATCATCTACTTCCCTCTTGCTCTTATTGTCCACTGAGTCCTATCCCAAAACTGTAAATCAAAGAAGAAATAGACATAGTGCAGTTCCCTGCACACAGGACAGGCTGAGGCTGGACCAGGGAGATGCAATACGCCAGCCTGCATCTTGGCTGGAGCATCACTAAAACCACTTCCAATTTGGAGAGGCAAGGGCAGTTTTGGAGAGTGGCCTGCAGGCCTAGTGTTGCTTCTCAGAGTGGGCTAAGACTTAGATGTTCTAAGTGTAACCTTTCTTCACAAACATAAAATAACAATGTCACTTGTAAGAAGTATAAATGGTCATGGAGGGTTTATCTTCAGTGCTCTGGCATTGATCAACACAGGGCCAGAATTTCTGTTCTTTTCTGTCACTGTCATTCTGTCTCTCTGACTGTCTATATGTACCTTCTTCCCTGAACCCTTCGTGGAAGTCATTCCATGCATCGTTAACTCGGTCTTCCTGTTGTTGAAATTTTCCTTTCTTTGCCCTTTGGATTATTTAGTCTCTTGCATATGGCGTAGTACAGAGGGGAACTGAGGAGACAGCGTTCCTGCTGCAGGTAACAGGCATATGTCCATCTCCAGCTGCAGCTGTCCAGGCCCTCTGTGCTTGATTCCCATTCTCCAGGGCCCTGTGGCTAACACTCAGCCTAAATGCAGCCCTCCTCAATTTCCTGCACTGCATCCTTGTCCTTATTCCATGAGAGCCCAGGTCAAGAGAAGTGAAACTCTACCACACTGGCACACACGTTGTGCTTTCCCTCTATTGGGCTGAATGTAAAGGATCTGTGGTACTGATGGCCACAGCAGTGTCCAGATTTTCCACGCAAAACAAAGCTTATAGGGTTCAGAAAGAGGGTGTTTTGATGGCTGTGAAATGTCCTTTCCAAGTGCCTCCTGGGGTTTCAAATCCATTTGAAACCTGAAGTTCTTTCTTGTATCTAGGGAATATTCTCACCTCTGGCCCGAAGGCCCTCCCAACTAGGAGCACAGCTATCCTGGGCTCAGGAGGTCTGCCAGACTGCTAGCTCCTGGAGGTATTCCTGAGTATGTCCTCAGGCCCCAAGTGGTAACAGGTGTTTCCAATTGTCTTTATTTGCAGCAACCAGGCCCTCAGGTGAGGGAAGGGGCTGTGCTCTCCACTGGAATCTCCTAATTTAGCCAATGGAGGCATCAATCTTCCTTTTGTCTCTCCATAGCAAGGGCCCAGGGAGTTTGTGCTTCCTGCAAGCAGAGCTACTTTGTATGGGACACTCATGCATGCCTACTTCTGGGAGTCTCTCTGAGTGTGATGTGTAGACACCAGGACACCATGATCAGAGATTGTGAGGCCACAGGAGCAATTGCCTTAGCCAGACCCAAAGGGTAGGTGTGAGGGATCGGGTTCATCCACTATTGTTTGGTCAAACACAGTTCTCATCTATGTTGAAACACAGCTCTTTCTGTGGTCTTTCAGGGCTTGTAATCTGCTGCCCTGAGCATTGGACTGAGAGTCTGGAGGCTGAGTAGGCAACGAAACGTGACTGGACAGGATCCTGCCCCTGAATTCTGAGGGGTGCCCCAGCTTACCCCGTTGGCAGTGTTTGGATGATAGTGAGGCATGAGATTGAATAGGGAACTCTGGAGAGGGAGAAATGAGAGTCCCTTTGCGTATGGATTCTTGCTTAGCCATAATCTGGTCTAGCTGGCTTGCCCTGACCAGCTAGGTTCTCTGTACATAATTTGAAGGTGAGGCTGGCTACCTTGCCACCCATGCTCTGAGACTACTATAGGTGAGCTCTGAGCACACACAGACACAGACAGACAGACAGACACACACACATTACTCTCAGGTCTGGTAGTACAGCATATGGTGAAAGCTGAGGCTGTCTAGGGTCTGTGGGGATGAGAGCTGCTGCCTTACAATCTCTACAAGCCAGCTTTGAACCTGTCATCAATGAACACAGTGTAGGAGGTTTTTGACTTCTGGTCTCTTTCAAACTCATCTATTTCTCTTCTTGCCTTCTCTGTCTCTAACTCTCACATTCTCTCACACACTCTGTCTTCACTCATTGATATTTTACTTATATACTTATTTTACTGACAGGCCCAGATATACAAAGAGAGTTACCAGAGCACTGCTGTGCTCTGGCTTGTTTTGTTGGTGATATCACCTAGGCTACTGGAGCCTCAGCTTTGTAAGTCTCTCTGACACAAGCCATATTCTGTCTCCTCATTTCCATGGCAGTGTATCTCAGACATATACATCCATATATATATCGCAGTTATAGAATTTTCGAACTATGTAATCTATATTTATCAGAATTAACACATTTATAACAGCTTCCTTTTTTCATTAGTAATTGTCCACCTAGTTGGAGCAGGATTCAATACAATTATAAATAATAGAACCTTCCAGTAGCATTTCTAATAGCATTTCTATCAGCATCCTTATTGTATGTATCATAGTACAGAACTTGCCTCCTTTCTCTAGTGTAAGCTTCAGTACATACGAGTTTCTTTTCATTCTCCTGTAATCTTAATTTCCCTGGACTCTGAAGTGTCTCGGAATTTTTGAAGCAGCCCTCTGTTTCAGCAGAAGGTTTTCATTTTCTGCTGTAATCAGGCCTTCTTGTGCTTTTTGTATTTATTTTTCATTTTTTTCAAATCCTCCTAGATCATCCTCATTCATTTTCATATTTATTTATTTATTTAGTCCTATATTACATGAGGGGTCATTTCTTCTGCTTGATAGATTTTTCTCTTATAATTGAAGGTAATTTTACACTCACAATACATTTCGTGAAGGCTGGAGTGGTCTGAGGTCTGTCGACTTGAGACTGCTGCCTTATAATCTCTACAATTCCGGTTTGAACCTGTAATGTATGAACACAGTGTGGGAGGTTTTAGACTTC
Source organism: Erinaceus europaeus (assembly GCF_950295315.1). Lineage (NCBI taxonomy): Eukaryota > Metazoa > Chordata > Mammalia > Eulipotyphla > Erinaceidae > Erinaceus > Erinaceus europaeus. Next base: position 1,184,681 of record NW_026647116.1, read on the forward strand.
TGGTCTCTTTCCCACTCTGCTATTTCTCTTCTTGCCTTCTCTGTCTCTGAATCTCACAGGCTCTCACTCACTCTGTCTGCACTCATTCATATTTTACTTATATACTTATTTTACTGACAGGCCCTGATATACAAAGAGAGTCACCAGGGCACTGCTGAGCTCTGGCTTGTTTTGTTGGCGATTACACCTAGATTTCTAGAGCCTCAGCTTTGTAAGTCTCTCTGGCACAAGCCATACTCTGTCTCCTCATAGACATCCCAGTATCCCTCAGAGTTAATAATAAAGATACACATACATATATGTACATATATATACATATATATATCAGTCATTTTTAGAATTGTTGATCTTTTTATTTGATCTTAAGGCAGAATTATCACATTTATAACATCCTCCTTATTCATAAATAATTGGTCACATAGTTGGAGCAGGATTCACTACAATTATAAATTATAAACCTTCCAGGAAAATTTCCAATAGCCTTTCTATCAGTATCCTTATTGTAATTATCATAGAACAGAACATGCCTCCATTTTCTAGTGTAAGCTTCAATACGTATGCCTTTCTTTTCATTCTCAGGAATTCTTAATTTGCCTGGACCCTGAAGTGTCAGGGAATTTTTGAACCAGCCCTCTATTTCTCAGCAGACATTTTCTATATTTCTGCTGTAATCAGGTCCTCCTGTAGTTTTTGCTTTTATTTTTTTCAAATCCTCCTAGATCATCCCCATTTATTTGCATATTTATTTATTTATTTATTTAGTCCCATATCACATGAGGGGTCATTTCTTCTGCCTGATAGATTTTCTCTTATAATTGCAGGGAACTTTGGACACACAATACATTTCCTTTTGCAGATACTACACACTACTACAACTATTACTGCACTGTTTTTGACAGTGACATCCAATGCTTAATGGATTAGTATTGCATGGCTCTAAAGAATGTTCACTATTTAACCTACAATGTTTTTAACCTCACAAATATTTATTCTGTTCTTTTTGCGGGATGAATGGTGTACAGTCAACAGGTACATGTAATAGTGGGCACGGGGGTAATTTTTCCCACTTTCCCTGTAATTCTGTACATCATTTGTAACTTTCTTATTGAGGAGAAGGAAACAGTCATAAATTGAGAGAGCAGGGCCCAAGCAGGAAGAGAGACAGGGAGACAGCTGCAGTTCAGATTTGACACTAGCCCAGCTTTTCCCTCGCTGGGTAAGTGGTGAGCAGGGGCTCAAAACGGGGTCTTGGGCTTCCACATAGTTCCCTGTCAGCTCCATCAGCTGTGCCTCCAACCCATGCTCCCTTCATTGTCCATGTAACTATGGATCTGCTCTAGGAACTTCTCACCTTCATATGCCAGAAACTTATCACTTCTCCCCACCACCCATGAAACATTGACCTTTTACTTGAGTGCAAACCAGCAACCCCTATCCACGTTATTTCAGGGAAAAGTGTGTGGGTCTCTGTGGGAGGGTGTGTGTGTGTCTCTGTGTGTGTGTACATAAGTCTGTTTCAGTTGTGATTACCTCTGTTGTTTCTTTATTGCTGACGCAGGGTCTTAGGAACTGGGCTGTGCTATGACAAAGGAAGTTTCCACTGCACAAGTGGTTTTTCAAATATGAATGGCACATTGGATATTCTGGACACTGTTGTGCATTCTCCCAGGTGGTCCTCAGATGGGTTCTTTCCTTTACTATTTCCATGCTGTGTGTAATTTTCTGTGTAGACTCAAAGTGGAGTGGCATGGGGGAGCTCAGCTGCATTCTGCTGTGTGTCCACAAGGTGGCAGCAAAGCCCTTAGTTGAGTGTAATGATTCTGTGGAATGAGGAGAACTCTGGGATTTGTGGCCCATGGACAGCAAGGTTGAAACTGACTTAGAGTGCACTAGACATCTGTTCTTTCCTGTGGGGTGGGGGTATCCCCTGTTTGGCTTTGCAAGTGGAAGCAGTTTCTCTCTTTGTCTGGATGACTCTACTGTGAGCTTGTGAATCCCTGTGCTCAGCTGCATTCTGCAGGGAGTCCACAAGAGGTCAGCACCAGTGCGGGACTAGGGCTCCATGGGGTAAATGCCCTGAGGCACTGGGCTAAGATAGTGGAGACAGTGTTTCTGGGTGTGCCCAAAGAGCAAGGCCAACCTAGCGCAAGCAGGCAGTGTCCTAAGGATGGGTACAGACAGGAGCTGTGTGGGTTGTGTTGGCAGAAATAGGGCCTTCAGAGGACGGCAGACAGTCCCAGGGGGTAGGTCTAAGAGCCATTGCCCACTGAACCTGAGGGGAGGGCCCAGTGTTTATTCATAGAGACAGCTGGCCAATTAGGGAAGAGGAGCATCACCCTCATGGGCGTGAACCAAGAGCTGGCAAATGAGAACAGAGGAGAAGTTGCGAGGGCGGGACTCTGAGAGCAGCCTTCTGAAGGAAGCACTCCAATGGGAGCTCAGAGCTGTCCTCAAAAGGCTGGGTGTGCTTCCAGGAAGTGCGAAGCAGGGTTCAGCCCATGACCCTGCCTTGCAGAAGCTGTCCAGTGTGCATGTGTATAACTCTGTATGTGCCTGTGCCTCTGTGGATGTGTGTGTGTATGTGTGTGTGTGTGTGTGTGTGTGTGTGAGACTGTGAGAGTGTGTCTTTATGTGTGTTTGTGTGTGTGTGTGTGTGTGTGTGTTCGGGAGGGAGAGACAGACCAAAAGAATCACTGTGGCACAGGTAATTTTGTGCAAAAAACTTGGCACATTCTGATTTACTGCTCAATATTGACACCATTATAGCTCTCCTTGGCCCTTGGTCACTTTTTTTGTTTTCAGATGTAAAGACACTGAAGACGGAGAGGTTGTTGCCCTGAGGCTTGCAAAAGGAACAGGCAGCTGCCCTGTGTGCGTTGCCAGACTAGGAAACTTGTGGTGTCTGTCCATGTGGAGAGGCTCCTGGATGAGTTCCTTCCGGAGCATGTTTTTCTAGCTCCAGTTGGAGCTGCATATAGCTAATGATTTGGAGATTTTAATCCTTTGGACAATTCTTTTCCTGATGCACATTCTCTCTCCATGTTTTGGAATTCAATTGTCTGAATGTCATATAAAATCCATTGTAGAAAATGACTACATCAGTGTCTTGCTCTCTCTCTCTCTCTCTCTCTAAATATATATGTAACTTGTAGAGGTCTGAAAATATTTTTTAGCTAGAGACCTGCACAGCTCTGGATTAGTGTAGTAATGTGTATACACCTGGCCCTTCTGAGCCACAGTCATGAGAGACATCTCACAGAGCCATTCGTTTACCTCTTCTCACTCTACAAATCTCTCTCAGCACAAGCCACAGCTGCAAAATCATCTACATCCCTGTTGGTCTTTTTGTCCACCGAGTTCTATCCAAAAACTGTAAATGGAAGAAGAAAAAGACATAGTGCAGTTCCCTGCACACGGGACAGGCTGAGGGGGGACCAGAGAGATGAATACGCCAGCCTGTATCTTGGCTGGATCATCACTAAAAATACTTCCAATATGGAGAAGCAAGGGCAGTTTTGGAGAGTGGGCTGCAGGCCAAGTGTTGCTTCTCAGAGTGGGCTAAGACCTAGATGTTCTAAGTTTAACCTTTCATCACAAACATAACAATGCCACTTGTAAGAAGTATGCATGGGCATGGAGGGTTTGTCTTTAATGCTCTGGCACTGATCAACACAGGGCCAGATTTTCTGTCCTTTTCTGTCACTGTCATTCTGTCACTCTGACTGTCTCTGTGTGCCTTCTTCCCTGGACCCTTCGTGGAAGTCAGTGCATGCATCGTGAACTCTGTCTTCCTGGTGTTGAAATTTTGCTTTCTTTGCCCTTTGGATTACTTGTCTCCTGCATATTGTGTAGTACAGAGGGGAACTGAGGAGACAGCGTTCCTGCTGCAGGTAACAGGCATATGTCCATCTGCAGCTGCAGCTGTCCAGGCCCTCTTTGCTTGATTCTCATTTTCCAGGGTCCTGAGGCTGACACTCAGCCTAAATGCATCCCTCCTCAACTTCCTGCACTGCATCCTTGTCCTTATTCCATGACAGCCCAGGTGAAAAGAAGTGAAACTCTATCCCCCTGGCACACACATTGTGCTTTCCCTCTATTGGGCCGAATATAAAGGATCTGTGGTACTGATGGCCACACCAGTGTCCAGATATTCCACGCAAAACAGAAGCTTCCAGGGTTCTGAAAGAGGGTGTCTTGATGGCTGTGAAAAGTCTTTTCCAAGTGTCTCATGGGGTTTCAAATCCTTCTGAAACCTGAAGTTCTTTCATGTATCTAGGGAATATTCTCACCTCTGGCCAGAAGGACCACCCAACTAGGAGCACAGCTATCCTGGGTTCAGGAGGTCTGCCAGCCTGCTAGCTCCTGGAGGGATTGCTGAGTATGTCCTCAGGTCCCAAGTGGTAACAGGTGTTTCCAATTACCTTTATTAGCAGCAGCCAGGCCCTCAGGTGAGGGGCGGGGCTGTGATCTCCACTGGAAACTCCTAATTCAGCCAATGGAGGCATCCATATTCCTTTTGTCTCTCCATAGGAAGGGACCGAGAGTTTGTGCTTCCTGCAAGCAGAGTGACATTGTATGGGACACTTATGGACGCCTAATTCTGGGAATCTCTCTGAGTGTGATGTGTGGACACCAGGACACCATGATTAGGGATGTGAGGCCACAGGAGCAATTGCCTTAGCAGGAACCAAAGGGAAGGTGTAAGGGGCCAGGTTCATCCACTATTGTTTGGTCAAACACAGTTCCCATCTATGTTGAGACACAGCTCTTTCAGGGTTCTTTCTGGCCTTGTTATCTGCTGTCCACTGAGAAGTGGACTGGGAGCCTCGAGGCTGAGTATGCAGCCATACGTGACTGGACAGGTTCCTGCCCCTGAATTCTGAGGGGTGCCCCAGCTCCCCCGTCGGCAGTGTTTGGATGATAGTGAGGAATGAGATTGAATTGGGAACTCAGGAGAGCTAGACATGAGAGTCCCTTTACATATGCATTCTTGCTTAGCCAGAATGTGGGCTATCTGGCTTTCTCTAACCAGCTAGGTTCTCTGTACATAAGTTGCAGGTGAGGCTGGCTACCTTGCCACCCATGCTCTGAGACTACTATAGGTGAGTTCTGAGCACACACAGACACACACTGATAGACAAAGGGACAGACAGACACACACACACATTACTGTCAGTTCTGGTAGTACAGCATATGGTGAATGCTGGGGCTGTCTGGTGTCTGTGGGCATGAGAGTTACTGCCTTACAATATCTACAAGCCAGCTTTGAACCTGTCATCTATGAACACAGTGTAGGAGGTTTTTGAATTCTTATCTCTTTCCAGCAGAAGTGGCTGGTTGGCGGGCCTTCTAGAGGCTGCCCAATGAGCGTGATTCAGGGCCGTGTGGGCGGTGCTCAAGGTTTCTGGCCAATCACTCACTAGGGGCCTTGACACTCCTGGGCGTGTCCTAGCACACTAGCCAATGATATTGCTGACAGGGGTCTGGGCTTGGCCTAGGCCTCTTGCATATCAGAGCATGGCTGGTGCCCTGTGTGCAGGCCTTCTGAAGTAAGCCCGACAATGGGAGCTCAGAGCTGGCCTTAAAAGGTGGGCGTGCTTCCAGGAATTGCGAAGCAGGGTTCACCCAGGGCCCTACCTTGCAGAAGCTGTCCAGTGTGCATGTGTATAACTCCGTTTTTGCCTGTGCCTCTGTGGATGTGTGCATGTGCGTTACTGTGAGAGTGTGTGTTTGTGTATGTATGTGAGGGAGGGAGAGAGAGAGAACAACAGAATCACTGCGGCACAGGTGATTTTGTGCAAAACACTTGGCACATTCTGATTTACAGCTCAATATTGACACCATTGTAGCTCTCTTTGGCCTTTGGTGACTTTTCTTCTTTTCAGATGTAAAGACACTGAAGAGGGAGAGGTTTTTGCCCTGAGGCTTGCACTGGGAACTAGCAGCTGCGCTGTGTGTTTTGCCAGACTAGGAAACTTTTGGTGCCTGTCCATGTGGAGAGTCTCCTGGCTGAGTTCCTTGTCAAGCCTTTTTCGCTAGGTCCCTTTGGAGCTGCATATAGCTAATGATTTGGAGATTTTACCCCTTTGGACAATTCCTTTCCTGATGCACAGTTTCTCAGTTTCTCTCCAGGTTTTAGCAATCAATTGTCTGAATGTCATATCGCATCCATTGTAGAAAATGACTACATCAGTGTCTTGCTGCCTCTCTCTCTCTCTCTCTCTCTCTCTCTCTCTCTCTCTATATATATATATATATATATATATATATATATATATATATATATATATATGCATATGTCCATATTCAGCTGCAGCTGTCCAGGCCCTCTGTGCTTGACTCCCATTCTCCTGGGCCCTGTGGCTGACACTCAGCCTAAATGCAGCCCTCCTCAATTTCCAGCACCGCATCCTTGTCCTTATTCCATGAGAGCCCAGGTCAAGAGAAGTGAATCTCTACCCACCGGGCACACACATTGTGCTTTCCCTCTATTTGGCTGAATGTAAAGGATCTGTGGTACTGATGGCCACACCAGTGTCCAGATTTTCCATGAAAAACGGAAGGTTCCAGGGTTCAGAAAGAGGGTTTTTTGATGGCTGTGAAATGTCTTTTCCACGTGCCTCCTGGGGTTTCAAATCCTTTTGAATCCTCAAGTTCATTCTAGTATCTAGGTAATATTCTCACCTCTGGCACTGAAGGGCCTTCCAACTAGGAGCACAGCTATCCCAGGTCAGGAGGTCTTCCAGCCTGCTAGCTCCTGGAGGGATTCCTGAGTATGTCCTCACGCCCCAAGTGGTAACAGGTGTTTCCAATTGCCTTTATTAGCAGCAGCCAGGCGCTCAGTTGAGGGGCGGGGCTGTGATCTCCACTGGAAGGTTCTAATTCAGACAATGGAGGCATCCATCTTCCTTTTGTCTCTCCATAGTAAGGGCCCGGGGAGTTTGCTTCCTGCAAGCAGAGCGACTTTGTATGGGACACTCATGCCTGCCTACTTCTGGGAATCTCTCTGAGTGTGATGTGTGGACACCAGGACATCATGATCAGGGATTGTGAGGCCACAGGAGCAATTTCCTTAGCCGGACCCAAAGGGTAGGTGTGAGGTGACAGGTTCATCCACTATTGTTTGGCCAAACATAGTTCCTATCTATGTTGAAACACAGCTCTTTCTGTGTTCATTATGGGCTTGTAATATGCTGCCCAGAGCAGTGGACTGAGAGTCTGGAGGCTGAGTAGGCAGCCTAATGTGACTGGACAAGCTCCTGCCCCTGAATTCTGAGGGGTGCCCCAGCTTACCCCGTTGGCAGTGTTTGGATGATAGTGAGGCATGAGATTGAATCAGGAACTCAGGAGAGGGAGAGATTCCCTTTGCATATGCATTCTTGCTTAGCCAGAATCTGGGCTATCTGGCTTGCCCTGAGCAGCTAGGTTCTCTGTACATAAGTTGCAGGTGAGGCCGGCTACCTTCCCACCCATGCTCTGAGACTACTACAGGTGAGTTCTGAGCACACACAGACATAGACAGACAGACAGACAGACAGACAAACACACACATTACTGTCAGGTCTGGTAGTACAGCATATGGTGAAGGCTGGGGCTGTCTGGGGTCTGTGGGCATGAGAGCTGCTCCCTTAAAATCTCTAAAAGTCAGCTTTGAACCTGTCATCAATGAACACAGTGTAGGAGGTTTTTGAAATCTCATCTCTTTCCAGCAGATGTGGCTGATGGGTGGGCCTTCCAGAGTCTGCCCAATGAGCGTGCTGCAGGGCCGTGTGGGCGGTGCTCAAGGTTGCTGGCCAATCACTGGCTAGGGGCCTTGACACTCCTGGGCGTGTCCTAGCACACTGGCCTATTATATTGCTGTCAGGGGTTCGGGGCATGGCCTAGGCCTCTGGCATATCAGAGCATGGCTGCTGCCCTGTCTGCAGGCCTTCTGAAGTAAGCCTGACAATGGGAGCTCAGAGCTGGCCTTAAAAGGTTGGGCATGCTTCCAGGAAGTGCGAAGCAGGGTTCACCCAGGGCCCTGCCTTGCAGAAGCTGTCCAGTGTACGTATGTATAACTCTATTTATGCCTGTGCCTCTGTGGATGTGTGCTTATGTGTAACTGTGAGAGTATGTGCTTGTGTGTGTTTCTGTGTGTATGTGAGGGAGAGAGAGAGAGAGAACAACAGAATCACTCAGGCACAGGTGATTTTGTGCAAGACACTTGGCACATTCTGATTTACATCTCAATATTGACAACATTGTAGCTCTCCTTGGCCAATGGTCACTTTTATTCTTTTCAGATGTAAAGACCCTGAAGAGGGAGAGGTTTTTGCCCTGAGGCTTGCACTGGGAACTAGCAGCTGCGCTGTGTGTGTTGCCAGACTAGGACACTTGTGGTGCCTGTCCATGTGGAGAGTCTCCTGGATGAGTTCCTTCTCAAGCGTTTTTCGCTAGGTCCCCTTGGAGCTGCATATAGCTAATGATTTGGAGATTTTACACCTTTTGACAATTCTTTTCCTGATGCACAGTTTCTCTCCAGGTTTTAGCAATCAAGTGTCTGAATGTCATATTGCATCCATTGTAGAAAATGAGTACATCAGTGTCTTGCTGTCTCTCTCTATATATATATGTAACATGTAGAAATCTGAAAATATTTTTAGCTAGAGACCTGCACATCTCTGGATTCGGGTAGTAATGTGGATAAACTTGGCCCTTCTGAGTCACAGTCATGAGAGACATCTCACAGAGCAATATCATTTATCACTCTACAAATCTCTCTCAGCACAATCGACAGCTGCCAAATCATCTATTTCCCTCTTGCTCATTTTGTCCACCGAGTCCTATCCCAAAACTGTAAATCAAAGATAAATAGAAATAGTGCAGTTCCCTGGACACAGGACAGGCTGAGGCTGGACCAGGGAGATGCAATAAGCCAGACTGCATCTTGGCTGGAGCATCACTAAGACTACTTCTAATTTGGAGATGAAGGGGCAGTTTTGGAGAGTGGGCTGCCGGCCAAGTGTTGCTTTTCAGAGTGGCTAAGACCTAGATGTTCTAAGTGTTGCATTTCCTCAAAAACCTAAAATAGCAATTCCACTTGTAAGATGTATGCATAGGCATGGAGGGTTTGTCCTCAGTGCTCTGGCACTGATCAACACAGTGCCAGAATTTCAGTCCTTTTCTTCTCTGTCATCCTGTCTCTCTTACTGTCTCTACGTGCCTTCTTCACTGGGCCCTTATGGAAGTCAGTGCATGCATCTTGATCTCGGACTTCCTGGTGTTGAAATTTTCCTTTCTTTGTCCTTTGGATTATTCAGTCTCCTGCATATGGCGTAGTACATTGGGGAACTGAGGAGACAGCTATCCTGCTGCAGGTAACAGGCATATGTCCATCTGCAGCTGCAGCTGTCCAGGCCCTCTGTGCTTGACTCCCATTCTCCAGGGCCCTGAGGTTGACAATCAGCCTAAATGCAGTCCTCTTCAATTACCTGCACCACATCCTTCTCCTTATTCCATGAGAGCCCAGGTGAAGAGAAGTGAAACTCTATCCACCTGGCACACACATTGTGCTTTTCCTCTATTGGGCTGAATGTAAAGGATCTGTGGTACTGATGGCCACACCAGTGTCCATATTTTCCATGCAAAACGGAAGCTTTTAGGGTTCAGAAAGAGGGTATTTTGAAGGCTGTGAAAAGTCTTTTCCTAGTTCCTCATGGGGTTTCAAATCCTTTTGAAACCTGAAGTTCTTTCTTGTATCTAGGTAATATTCTCACCTCTGGCCAGAAGGCCTGCCCAACTAGGAGGGGTCAGGAGGTCTGCTAGCATGCTAGCTCCTGGAGGGATTCCTGAGTATGTCCTCAGGGCCCAAGTGGTAACAGCTGTTTCCAATAACCTTTATTAGCAGCAGCCAGGCCCTCAGGTGATGTGCGGGGCTGTGATATCCACTGGAAGCTCTGAATACAGCCAATGGAGGCATCCATCTTTCTATTGTCTGTCCATAGCTAGGGCCTGGGGAGTTTGTGCTTCCTGCAAGCAGAGTGACTTTGTATGGGACACTCATGCATGCCTACGTCTGGGAATCTCTCTGAGTGTGATGTGTGGACACCAGGACACCATGATCAGGGATGTGAGGCCACAGGAGCAATTGCCTTAGCCGGACCCAAAGTGTAGGTGTAAGGGACTGGGTTTCTCCACTATTGTTTGCTCGAACACAGTTCCCATCTATGTTGAAACACAGCTCTTTCTGGGTACTTTCTGTGCTTGTAAACTGCTGCCCTGAGCAGTGTACTGAGAGCTTGGAGGCTGAGTAGACAGCCAAACGTGACTTGACAGGCTCATGCCCGTGAATTCTGAGAGGTGCCCCAGCTTCCCTGGATGATAGATAGTTAGGCATGGGATTGAATAGAGAATTCAGAAGATTTAGACATGAGAATCCTTTTGCATATGCATTCTTACTTAGCCAGAATATGGGTTAACTGGCTTGCCCTGACCAGCTAGGTTCTCTATACATAAGTTACAGGTGAGGCTGGCTACCTCGCCATCCATGCTATGAGACTACTACAGGTGAGATTTAGCACACAAAGACACACAAAGTCAGACAGACAGACAGACAGACAGACAAACACACACATTCATGTCAGGTCTGGTAGTATAGCATATTGTGAAGGCTGGGGCTGTCTGGGGTCTGTGGGTATGAGAACTGCTACCTTACAATCTCTACAAGCCAGGTTTGATCCTGTCATCAATGAACCCAGTGTAGGAGGTTTTTGAATTCTGAGACACAAGAGGGAGAGGTTTTTGCTCCGTGGCTTGCACTGGGAACTAGCAGCTGCCCTGTGTGTGTTGCCAGACTAGGAAACTTGTGGTGCCTGTCCATGTGGAGTCTCCTGGATTAGTTCCTTCTGGAGCCTTTTTCCATATGTCCCGTTGGAGCTGCATATAGCTAATGATTTTGAGATTTTACTCCTCTGGACAGTTCTTTCCCTGATGCAGAGTTTCTCTCCAGGTTTTAGAAATCAATTGTCTGAATGTCATATCGAATCCATTGTAGAAAATGACTTCATCAATCTCTCTCTCTCTCTCCATATATATATATATATATATATATATATATATATATATATATATATATGTAACATGTAGAGGTCTGAAAATATGTTTTAGCTAGAGGCCTGCACAGCTCTGGATTAGGGTAGTAAAGTGGATACACCTGGCCCTTCTGAGCCACAGTCATTAGAGACAACTCACAGAGCCATATCGTTTATCACTCTGCATATCTCTCTCAGCACAAACTACCACTGCCAAATCATCTACTTCCCTCTTGCTCATTTTGTCCACCGAGTCCTATCCCAAAACTGTAAATCAAAGAAAAATAGACAGAGTGCAGTTTCCTGCACACAAGACAGTCTGAGGCTGGACCAGGGAGATGCAATATGCCAGCCTGCATCTTGGCTTGAGCATCACTAAGACTACTTCCAATTTGGAGAGGTGGGGGCAGTTTTGGAGAGTGGGCTGCCTGCCAAGTGTTGCTTCTCAGAGTGGCTAAGACCTAGATGTTCTAAGTGTTACCTTTCCTCAAAAACTTAAAATAGCAATGCCACTTGTAAGAAGTATGCATGGGCATGGATGGTTTGTCTTCAGTGCTCTGGCACTGATCAACACAGGGCCAGAATTTCAGTCCTTTTCTGTCTCTGTCATTCTGTCTCTCTGACTGTCTCTATGTTCCTTCTTCCCTGGGCCCTTACTGGAAGTCAGAGCAAGCATCATTAATTCAGTCATACTGGTGTTGTAATTTTCCTTTCTTTGCCCTTTGGATTATTTAGTCCCCTGCACATGGTGACGTACAGAGGGGAACTGCGGATACAGCATTGCTGCTGCAGGTTCCAGGCATATGTCCATCTGCAGCTGCAGCTGTCCAGGCCCTCTGTGCTTGATTCCCATTCTCCAGGGCCATGAGCCTGAAACTCAGCCTAAATGCAGCCCTCATCACCTTCCTGCACAGCGTCCTTGTCCTTATTCCATGAGAGTCCAGGTGAAGAGAAGTGAAACTCTATCCCCTTGGCACACATATTGTGCTTTCCCTCTATTAAGCCGAATGTAAAGCATCTGTGGTACTGATGGCCACACCAGTGTCCAGATTTTCCACGCAAAACGGAAACTTCCAGGGTTCTGAAAGAGGGTGTTTTGATGGCTGTGAAATGTCTTTTCCAAGTGTCTCATGGGGTTTCCAATCCTTTTGAAACCTGAAGTTCTTTCTTGTATATAGGGAATATTCTCACCTCTGGATAGAAGGGCCACCCAACTAAGAGCACAGCTATCCCGGGGTCAGGAGGTCTGCCAGCCTGCTAGCTCCTGGAGGGATTCCTGAGTATGTCCTCAGGGCCCAAGTGGTAACAGGTGTTTCCAATTGCCTTTATTGGCAGCAGCCAGGCCCTCAGGTGAGGTGCGGGGCTGTGATATCCACTGGAAGCTCGGAATTCAGCCAATGGAGGCATCCATCATTCTTTTGTTTGTCCATAGCAAGGGCCTGGGGATTTCGTGCTTCCTGCAAGCAGAGCAACGTTGTATGGGACACTCATGCATGCCTACTTCTGGGAATCTTTATGAGTGTGATGTGTGGACAGCAGGACACCATTATCAGTGATGTGAGGCCACAGGAGCAATTGCCTTAGCCGGACCCAAAGGGTAGGTGTAAGGGACCGGGTTCATCCACTATTGTTTGGTAGAACACAGTTCCCATCTATTTTAAAAAAAACAGCTCTTTCTGGGTACTGTCTGTGCTTGTAATCTGATGCCTTGAGCAGTGGACTGAGATCCTGGAGGCTAAGTAGGCAGCCAAATGTGACTGGACAGGCTCATGCCCCTGAATTCTGAGGGGTGCCCCTGCTTCCCCCGGATGATAGTGAGGCATGGGATTGAATAGGGAACTCAGGAGATTTAGACATGAGAGTCCCTTTGCATATGCATTCTTGTTTAGCCAGAATCCGGGCTAGCTGGCTTGCCCTGATGAGCTAGGTTCTCTGTACATAAGTTGCAGGGGAGGCTGGCTACCTTGACACCCATGCTCTGAGACTACTACAGGTGAGCTCTGAGCACACACAGACACACACATTCAGACAGACAGACAGACAGACACACACACATTCATGTCAGGTCTGGTAGTACAGCATATGGTGAAGGCTGTGGCTGTCTGGGTTCTCTTGGCATGAGAGCTGCTGCCTTACAATCTCTACAAGCCAGGTTTGAACCTGTCATCAATGAACACAGCTTAGGAGGATTTTGAATACTGAGATTTTCCACGCAAATCAGAAGCTTCCAGGGTTCTGAAAGAGGGTGTTTTGATGGCTGTGAAATGACATTTCCAAGTGCTTCATGGGGTTTTCAAATCCTTTTGAAAGCTGAAGTTCTTTCTTTTATCTACGGAATATTCTCACCGCTGGCCAGAAGGGCCTCCCAACTTGGAGCACAGCTATCCCGGGGTCAGGAGGTCTGCCAGCCTGCTACCTCCTGGAGGGATTACTGAGTATGTCCTCAGGGCCCAAGTGGTAACAGGTGTTTCCAATTGCCTTTATTAGCAGCAGCCAGGCCCTCAGGTGATGTGCGGGGCTGTGATCTCCACTGGAAGCTCCGAATTCAGCCAATGGAGGCATCCATCTTTCTTTTGTCTGTCCATAGCAAGGGCCCTATGAGTTTGTGCTTCCTGCAAGCAGAGCGACTATGTATGGGTCACTCATGCATGCCTACTTCTGGGAATCTCTATGAGTGTGATGTGTAGACACCTGGACACCATGATCTGGGATGTGAGGCCACAGGAGCAATTGCCTTTGCTGGACCCAAAGTGTAGGTGTAAGGGACTGGGTTTCTCCACTATTGTTTGCTCGAACACAGTTCCCATCTATGTTGAAACACAGCTCTTTCTGGGTACTGTCTGTGCTTGTAATCTGCTGCCCTGAGCAGTGGACTGAGATCCTGGAGGCTGAGTAGGCAGCCAAACGTGACTGGACAGGCTCATGCCCCTGAATTCTGAGGGGTGCCCCCGCTTACCCCATTGTCAGTTTTTGGATGATAGTGAGGCATGGGATTGAATCGGGAACTCAAGAGAGGGAGACATGAGAGTCCCTTTGCATATGCATTCTTGCTTTGCGAGAATCTGGGCTAGCTAGCTTGCCCTGTCTATCTAGGTTCTCTGTACATAAGTTGAAGGTGAGGCTGGCTACCTTGACACCCATGCTCTGAGACTAGTATAGGTGAGCTCTGAGCACACACAGACACAGACAGACAGACAGACAGACAGACAGACACTCACACACACATTACTGTCATGTCTGGTAGTACAGCATATCGTGAAGATTGGGGCTGTATGGGTTCTGTGGGCATGAGAGCTGCTGCCTTACAATCTCTACAAGCCAGGTTTGAACCTGTCATCAATGAACACAGTGTAGGAGGTTTTTGACTTCTGGTCACTTTCCAACTCATCTATTTCTTTTCTCTCCTTCTCTGTCTCTGACTCTCACAGGCACTCAATCACTCTGTCTGCAGTCAGTAATATTTTACTTATATCCTTATTTTATTGACAGGCCCAGATATACAAAGAGAGTTGCCAGAGCCTTGCTGAGCTCTCTCTTGTTGTGTTGGTGATTTCACGTAGGCTACTGGAGCCTCAGCTTTGTAAGTCTCTGACACAAGCCATATTCTGTCTCCTCATATCCATGGCAGTATCTCTCAGACTTTATAATAAACATATATATATGTACATATATATATATATCTGTTATTTGTAGAATTGTCGACCTATGTAATTGATCTTCATCAGATTTAACACATTTATAACATCTTCATTTTTCATTAATAATTGGCCACCTAGTTGGAGCAGGATTCAATACAATTATAAATAATAGAACCTTCCAGTAGCATTAATAATAGCATTTCTATCAGCATCTTTATTGTAATTATCATAGTACTCAACTTACCTCCTTTCTCTAGTGTAAGCTTCAGTACATATGAGTTTCTTTTCATTCTCCTGAAATCTTAATTTTCCTGAACTCTGAAGTATCTCGGAATTTTTGAAGCAGCCCTCTGTTTCTCAGCAGATGGTTTTCATTTTCTGCTGTAATCAGGTCTTCTTGTGCTTTTTGTTTTTATATTTCATTTTTTTCAAATCCTACTAGATCATCCCCGTTTATTTGCATATTTGTTTATTTATTTACTTATTTAGTCCTATATTACATGAGGGGTCATTTCTTCTGCTTAATAGATTTTTCTCTTATAATTGAAGGGAAGTTTACACTCACAATACATTTCATGTGGTAAATACTACACACATATGGTGAAGGCTGGGGTGGTCTGGGTTCTGTGGACTTGAGACTTCTGCCTTACAATCTCTACAACCCAGGTTTGAACCTGTCATGTATGAACACAGTGTGGAAGGTTTTGGACTTCTGGTCTCTTTCCCACTCTTCTATTTCTATTCTTGCCTTCTCTGTCTCTGACTCTCACAGGCTCTCACTCACTCTGTCTGCACTCATTAATATTTTACTTATACATTATTTTACTGACAGGCCCAGATATACAAAGGGAATCACCAGGACACTACTGATCTCTGGCTGTTTTTTTGGTGATTTCACCTAGGTTTCTGGAGCCTCATCTTTGTAAGTCTCTCTGGCACAAGCCATACTCTGTCTCCTCATAGCCATGCCACTATCCCTCAGAGTCTATAATAAAGATAAACTTACATATATGTACATATATATACATATATATATATATATCAGTCATTTTTAGAATTGTTGACTTTTTATTTGATCTTAACGCAGAATTACCACATTTATAGCAGCCTCATTATTCAGAAATAATTGGTCACATAGTTGGAGCAGGATTCACTACAGTTATAAATAATAAGCCTTCCAGGAGCATTTCCAATAGACTTTCTATCAGTATCCTCATTGTCTTTATCATAGCACAGAACTTGCCTCCATTTTCTAGTGTAAGCTTCAATATGTATGCCTTTCTTTTCATTCTTGGGAATTATTAATTTGCCTGGACCCTGAAGTGTCAGGGAAGTTTTGCAGCAGCCTTCTGTTTCTCAGCAGACATTTTCTATATTTCTGCTGTAATCAGGTCTTCCTGTGGTTTTTGTTTTTATTTTTTTTCAATTCCTCCTAGATCATCCCCATTCATTTGCATATTTATTTATTTATTTAGTCCCATATCACATGAGGGGTCATTTTTTCTTCCTGATAGATTTTCTCTTATAATTGAAGGGAACTTTTAACACACAATACATTTCCTTTTGCAGATACTACACACTACTAAAACTATTATTGCACTGTTTTTGACAGTGACATCCAATGCACAATGGATTAGTATTGCATGGCTCTAAAGAATGTTCACTATTTAACCTACAATGTTTTTAACCTCACAAATATTTATTCTGTTCTTTCTTGGGGGATGAATGGTTTACTGTTAACAGTTACATGTAATAGTGGGCACGGGGGTAATTTTTCCCACTTTCCCTGTATTTCTGTACATCATTTGTAACTTTCTTACTGAGGAGAAGGAAACAGTCATAAATTGAGAGAGCAGGGCGCAAGCAGGAATAGAGACAGAGAAACAGCTGCAGTTCTGTTTTGACACTAGCCCAGGTTTTCCCTAGCTGGGTGAGTGGTGAGCAGGGGCTCAAAACGGGGTCCTGGGCTTCCACATAGTTCTCTGGCATCTCCACCAGCTGTGCCTCCAACCCATGCTTCCTACGTTGTCCATGTAACTATAGATCTGCTCTAGGGACTTCTAACCTTCATGTGCCAGAAATTTAACAATTCTCCCCTCCTCCCTCAATTCTCCCCTCATGAAACTTTGACTTTTTACTTGAGTGCAAAACAGCAACCCCAATCCACATTATTTCAGGGAAAAGTGTGTGTGTGTGGGGGGGGAGGGTGTTTTTGTGTGTGTGTGTGTAAGTGTACATAAGTGTGTTTCAGTTATTATTACCGCTGTTGTTACTTTATTCCTGACGCAGATTCTAGGAACTGGGTTGTGCTATGACAAAGAAAGTTTCCACTGCACAAGTGGTTTTTTAAATATGAATGGCACATTGGATATTCTGGACACTGTTGTGAATTATCTCAGGTGGTCCTCAGTTGGGTTCTTTCCTTTGCTATTCCCATGCTGTGTGTAATTTTCTGTGTAGACTCAAAGAGGAGTGGCATGAGGGAGCTCAGCTGCTTTCTGCTGTGTGTCCACAAGGTGGCAGCAAACCCCATAGTTGAGTGTCGTTATTCTTTGGAATGAGGAGAACTCTGGGATTTGTGGCCCATGGACAGCAAGGTTCAAATTGACGTAGAGTGCCCTAGACATCTGTTCTTTCCTGTGGGGTGGGGGGATCCCCCATTTGGCTTTGCAAGTGGAAGGGGTTTCTCTCTTTGTCTGGGATGACTCTACTGGGAGCTTGTGAATCCCTGTGCTCAGCTGTATTCTGCTGGGTGTCCACAAGAGGTCAGCACCAGTGCGGGACTAAGGGTCCATGGGGCAAGTGCCCTGAGGCACTGGGCCACGAGAGTGAAGACAGTGTTTATAGGTGTGCCCCAAGAGCATGGCCAGCCTAGCTCAAGCAGGCAGTGTCCTAAGGACAGGTCCAGACAGGAGCTGTTGGGTTGTGTTGGCAGAAACAGGGCCTTCCGAGGATGGCAGACAGACCCAGGGGGCAGGTCTAAGAGACCGTGCCCTCTGAGCCTGAGGGGAGGGCCCAGTGTATATTCACAGAGACAGCTGGCCAATTAGAGAAGAAGAACATCACCCTCAGGGGCGTGAACCAAGACCTGGCCAATGAGAACAGAGGAGAAGTTGTGAGGACAGGACTCAGAGAGCAGCCTTCTGAAGGAAACCCACCAATGGGAGCTCAGAGCTGGCCTTAAAAGGCAGGGCATGCTTCCAGGAAGTGCTAAGCAGGGTTCAGCCCAGGGCCCTGCCTTGCAGAAGCTGTCCAGTGTGTGTGAGAGTGTGTGTTTGTTTGTGTGTGTGTATGTGTGTGGTAGGGAGAGAAAGAGAACAACAGAATCACTGTGGCACAGGAGATTTTGTGCAAAACACTTGGCACATTCTGATATACCACTCAATATTGACACCATTGTCGCTCTCCTTGGCCCTTGGACACTATTTTTCTTTTCAGATGTAAAGACACTGAAGAGGGAGAGGTTTTTGCCCTGAGGCTTGCACTAGGAACTACCAGATGCCCTGTGTGTGTTTCCAGACTAGGAAACTTGTGGTGCCTGTCCATGTGGAGAGTCTACTGGATGAGTTCCTTCTCAAGCCTTTTTCACTAGGTCCCGTTGGAGCTGCATATAGCTAATGATTTGGATTTTTATTCCTTTGGACAATTTTTTTCCTGATGCACAGTTTCTCTCCAGGTTTTAGCAATCAATTGTCTGAATGTCATATCGCATCCATTATAGAAAGTGACTACATCAGTGTCTTGCTCTCTCTTTCTCTCTCTCTCTCTCTCTCTCTCTCTCTCTCACTATATATATAAGATGTAGATGTCTGAAAATATATTTTAGCTAGAGACCTGCACAGCTCTGGATTCAGGTAGTAATGCGGATACACCTGGCCCTTCAGAGCCACAGTCATGAGAGACATCTCACTGAACATTCGTTTACCTCTTGTTACTCTACAAATCTCTCTCAGCACAAACTACAGCTGCAACATCATCTACTTCCCTCTTGCTCTTTTTGTTCACAGAGTCCTATCCCAAAACTGTAAATCAAAGAAGAAATAGACATAGTGCAGTTCCCTGCACACAGGACAGGCTGAGGCTGGACCATGGAGATGAAATAAATGAGCCTGCATCTTGGCTGGAACATCACTAAAACTACTTCCAATTTGGAGAGGCAAGGGCAGTTTTGGAGAGTGGGCTGCAGGCCTAGTGTCGCTTCTCAGAGTGGGCTAAGACCTAGATGTTCTAAGTGTAACCTTTCCTCACAAACATAAAATAACAATGCCACTTGTAAGAAGTATGCATTGGCATGGAGGGTTTGTCTTCAGTGTTCTGGCACAGATCAACACAGCGCCAGAATTTCTGTCCTTTTCCATCACTGTCATTCTGTCTCTCTGACTATCACTGCGTGCCTTCTTCCCTGGACCCTTCGTGGAAGTCAGTGTATGCATCGTGAACTCTGTCTTCCTGGTGTTGAAATTATCCTTTCTTTTCCCTTTGGATTACTTAGTCTTGTGCATATGGGGTAGTACAGAGGGGAACTGAGGAGAAAGCATTCCTGCTACAGGTAACAGGCATATGTCCATTTCCAGCTTCAGCTGTCCCAGACCTCTGTGCTTGACTCCCATTCTCCAGGGCCCGGTGGCTAACACTCAGCCTAAATGCAGCCCTCCTCAATTTCATGCACCACAATCTTGTCCTTATTCCATGAGAGCCCAGTCAAGAGAAGTGAAAATCTATCCCCCTGGCACACACATTGTGCTTTCCCTCTATTGTGCCGAATGTAAAGTATCTGTGGTACTGATGGCCACACCAGTGTCCAGATTTTCCACGCAAAACGGAAGCTTCCAGGGTTTTGAAAGAGGGATTTTTTATGGCTGTGAAAAGTCTTTTCCAAGTGCCTCATGGGATTTCAAATCCTTTTGAAACCTTAAGTTCGTTCTTGTATCTATGGAATATTCTCACCTCTGGCCCGAATTCCCTCCCAATTCGGAGCACAGCTATTCCAGTGTCAGGAGGTCTGCCAGCCTGCTAGCTCCTGGAGGGATTCCTGAGTATGTCCTCAGGTCCCAAGCGGTAACAGGTGTTTCCAATTGCCTTTATTAGCAGCATCCAGGCCCTCAGGTGAGCGGCGCGGCTGTGATCTCTACTGGAAACTCCTAATTCAGCCAATGGAGGCATCCATCTTCCTTTTGTCTGTCCATAACAAGGGCCTGGGGAGTTTGTGCTTCCTGCAAGCAGAGCAACATTGTATGGGACACTCACGGATGCCTACTTCTGGGAATCTCTGTGAGTGTGATGTGTGGACACCAGGACACCATGATCAGGGATTGTGAGAGCACAGGAGCAATTGCCTTAGCCGGTCCCAAAGGGGAGGCGTAAGGGGCCGGGTTCATGCACTATTGTTTGGTCGAACAGAGTTCCCTTTTATGTTGAGACACAGCTCTTTCTGGGTTCTTTCTGGGCTTTTAATCTGCTGCCCTAGAAGTTTACTGGGAGCCTTGAGGCTGAGTATGTAGCCAAACGTGACTGGACATGGTTCTGACTCTGAATTCTGAGGGGTGCCCCAACTTTCTCTGTTGGCAGTGTTTGGATGATAGTGAGGCATGAGATTGAATCGGGAACTCAGGAGAGCTAGACATGAGATTCCCTTTGGATATGCATTCTTGCTTAGCCAGAAACTGGGCTAGCTGGCTTTCCCTAACCAGCTAGGTTCTCTGTACATTAGTGGCAAGTGAGGCTGGCTACCTTGCCACCCATGCTCTGGGACTACTATAGGTGAGTTTTGACCACACACAGACACACACTGACAGACAGACAGAGAGACACACACACACATTACTGTCAGGTCTGGTAGTATAGCATATGGTGAAGGCTGGGGCTGTCTGGGGTCTGTGGGCATGAGAGCTGCTGCCTTACAATCTCTGCAAGCCAGGTTTAAACCTGTCATCAATGAACTCAGAGTAGGAGGTTTTTGAATTCTGGTCTCTTTCCAACTCATCTATTTCTCTTCTCGCCTTCTCTGTCTCTAACACTCACATGCTCTCACACACTCTGTCTTCACTCATTAATATTTTACTTATATACTTATTTTACTGACAGGCCCAGATATTCAAAGAGAGGTACCAGAGCACTGCTTAGCTCTGGCTTGTTGTGTTGGCGATTTCACCTATGCTACTGGAGCCTCAGTTTGGAAGTCTTTCTGACACAAGCCATATTCTGTCTCCTCATTTCCTGCCAGTATCACTCAGAGTTTATAATAAAGTGATTTTTTGGCAAAACACATGACACATTCTGATTTACAGATCAATATTGACACCATTGTAGCTCTCTTTGGCCCTTGGTTCCTTTTCTCCTTTTCAGATGTAAAAACACTAAAGAGGGAGAGGTTTTTGCCCTGAGGTTTGCACTGGGAACTACCAGATGCACTGTGTCTGTTGCCAGACTAGGAAACTTGTAGTGCCTGTCCATGTGGAGAGTCTCCTTGATGAGTTGCTTCTCAAGCCTTTTTCGCTCTGTCCTGTTGGAGTTGCATATAGCTAAAGATTTTGAGATTTTACTCCATTGGACAATTCTTTTCCTGATGCACAGTTTCTCTCCAAATTTTAGCAATCGTCTGAATGCCATATCGAATCCATTTTAGAAAATGACTACATCAGTGTCTCTCTTTCTCTGTCTCTCTCTCAGTCTCTCTCTCTCTCTCTCTCTCTATATATATATATATATATATATATATATATATATATATATATATATATGTAACATGTAGAGATCTGAAAATATTTTTTAGCTAGAGAACTGCACAGCTCTGGATTTGGGTAGTAATGCGGATACACCTGGCCCTTCTGAGCCACAGTCATGAGAGACATCTCATAGAGCCATTCGTAACCTTTCCTCAAAAACATAAAATAACAATGATACTTGTTAGAAGTGTGCATGGGCATGGAGGGTTTGTCTTCAGTGCTCTGGCACTGATCAACACAGGCCAGAATTTCAGTCCTTGTCTGTCTCTGTCATCCTGTCTCTCTAACTGTCTTTCCGTGCCTTCTTCACTGGGCCCTTATGGAAGTCAGTGCATGCATCCTGAACTCGGACTTCCTGGTGTTGAAATTTTCCTTTCTTTGCCCTTTGGATTATTCAGTCTCCTGCATAAGGCGTAGTACATTGGAGAACTTAGGAGACAGCGATCTTGCTGCAGGTAGTTGGCATGTCCATCTCCAGCTGCAGCTGTCCAGGCCCTCTGTGCTTGACCCCCATTCTCCAGGGCCCTGAGGCTGACACTGAGCCTAAATGCAGCCCTCCTCAATTTCCTGCACCGCATCCTTGTCCTTATTCCATGAGAGCCCAGGTCAAGAGAAGTGAAACTCTATCCCCCTGGCACACACATTGTGCTTTCCCTCTATTTTGCTGAATGTAAAGTATCTGTGATACTGATGGCCACACCAGTGTCCAGATTTTCCATGCAAAAAGGAAGCTTCCAGGGTTCAGAAAGGGGTTTTGATGGCTGTGAAATGTATTTTCCAAGTGCCTCATGGGGTTTCAAAGCCTTTTGAAACCTGAAGTTCTTTCTTGTATTGAGAGAATATTCTCACCTCTGGCCAGAATGCCCTCCCTACTAGGAGCACAGCTATCCTGGGGTCAGGAGGTCTGCCAGCCTGCTAGCTCCTGGAGGGATTCCTGAGTATGTCCTCAGGTCCCAAGTGGTAACAGGTGTTTCCAATTGCCTTTATTTGCAGCATGCAGGCCCTCAGGTGAGGGGCGGGGCTGTGATATCCACTGGAAACTCCTAATTCAGCCAATGGAGGCATCCATCTTCCTTTTGTCTCTCCATAGCAAGGGCCCATGGATTTTGTGCTTTCTGCAAACAGAGCGACTTTGTATGGGACACTCATGGATGCCTACTTCTGGGAATCTCTCTGAGTGTAATGTGTGGACACCAGGACACCGTTATCATGGATTGTGAGGCCACAGGAGCAATTGCCTTAGCAGGACCTAAAGGGGAGGTGTAAGGGTCCGGGTTCATCCACTATTGTTTGGTCAAAAACAGTTCCCTTTTATGTTGAGACACAGCTCTTTCCGGGTTCTTTCTGGGCTTGTAATATGCTGTCCACTGAGAAGTGGACTGGGAGCATAGAGGCTGAGTATGAAGCCAAAGGTGACTGGACAGGGTCCTGCCCCTGAATTCTGAGGGGTGCCCCAGCTTCCCCCGTTGGCATTGTTTGGGTAATAGTGAGGCATGAGATTGAATCGGGAACTCAGGAGAGCAAGACTTGAGAGTCCCTTTGCATATGCATTCTTGATTAGCCAGAATCTGGGCTAGCTGGATTTCCCTAAACAGCTAGGATCTCTGTAGATAAGTTGCAGGTGAGGCTGGCACCTTCCTACCCATGCTCTTAGAATACTATAGGTGAGTTCTGAGGACACAGAGACACACACAGACAGACAGACACACATTCACACACACACACTCACACACATTACTGTCAGGTCTAGTAGTACAGCATATGGTGAAGGCTGGGGCTGTCTGGGTTCTGTGGGAATGTGAGATGCTGCCGAACAATCTCTACAAGCTAGGTTTGAACCTGTCATCAATGAACACAGGTTTGAACCTGTCATCAATGAACACTCTGTCTTCAGTCATTAATATTTTACTTATATACTTATTTTACTGACAGGCCCAGATATACAAAGAGAGTTACCAGAGCACTGCTGAGCTCTGGCTTGTTGTGTTGGCGATTTCACCTAGGCTACTGGAGCCTTAGTTTGTAAGTCTTTCTGACACAAGCCATATTCTGTCTCCTCATTTCCATGCCAGTATCACTCACAGTTTATAATAAAGTGATTTTTTTGCAAAACACTTGGTACATTCTGATTTACAGATCAATATTGACACCATTGTAGCTCTCTTTGGCCCTTGGTCACTTTGCTTCTTTTCAGATGTAAAAACACTGAAGAGGGAGAGGTTTTTGCCCTGAGGCTTGCACTGGGAACTACCAGATGCACTGTGCCTGTTGCCAGACTAGGAAATTAGTGGTGCCTGTCCATGTGGAGAGTCTCCTTGATGTGTTCTTTCTCAAGCCTTTTTTGCTATGTACCATTGGAGCTGCATATAGCTAATGATTTTGAGATTTTACTGCTTTGGACAATTCTTTTCCTGATGCACAGTTTCTCTCAAAGTTTTAGCAATCAATTGTCTGAATGTCATATCGAATCCAATGTAGAAAATGACTACATCAGTGTCTAGCTCTCTCTCTCTTCCTCTCTCTCTCTCTCTCTCTATATATATATATATATATATATATATATATATATATATATATATATATATATGTAACATGTAGAGATCTGAAAATATTTTTAGCTAGAGACCTGTACAGCTCTGGATTAGGGTAGTAATGCGGATACACCTGGCACTTCTGAACCACAGTCATGAGAGACATGTCACAGAGCCATTCGTATACCTCTTATCACTCTACAAATCTCTCTCAGCACAAACTACCGCTGCCAAATCATCTACTTCCCTCTTGCTCTTTTGTCCACCGAGTCCTATCCCAAAACTATAAATCAAAGAAGAAATAGACTTAGTTCAGTTCCCTGCACACAGGACAGTCTGAGGCTGGACCAGGGAGCTGCAATACGCCAACCTGCATCTTGCCTGGAGCAAGGTCCCAAGTGGTAACAGGTGTTTCCAATTGCCTTTATAGCAGCAGCCATGCCCTCAGGTGAGGGGTGGGGCTGTGATCTCCACTGGAAACTCCTAATTAAGCCTATGGAGGCATCCATCTTCCTTTTGTGTCTCCATAGCAAAGGCCTGGGGAGATTGTGCTTCCTGCAAGCAGAGCGACTTTGTATGAGACACTCATGGATGCCTACTTCTGGGAATCTTCTGAGCGTGATGTGTGGACACCAGTACACCTTGATCAGGGATAGTGAGGCCACAGGAGCAATTTCCTTAGCAGGACATAAAGGGGAGGTGGAAGGGTCCGGGTTCATCCACTATCCAAACTACTGTTTGGTCAAAAACAGTTCCCATCTATGTTGAGACACAGCTCTTTCTGGGCTTGTAATCTGCTGTCCACTGAGAAGTGGACTGGGAGCATGGAGGCTGAGTATGCAGCCAAAGGTGACTGGACAGGGTCCTGCCCCTGAATTCTGAGGGGTGCCCTAGCTTCACACGTTGGCAGTGTTTGGGTGATAGTGAGGCATGAGATTGAATCGGGAACTCAGGGGAGCAAGACATGAGAGTCCCTTTGCATATGCATTCTTGCTTAGCCAAAATCTGGGCTAGCTGGCTTTCCCTAACCAGCCAGGTTCTCTGTAGATAAGTTGCAGGTGAGGCTGGCTACCTTGCCACCCATGCTCTGAGACTACTATAGGTGAGTTCTGAGCACACACAGACACACACAGACAGACAGACAAACATACACACACACCCACACACACATTACTGTCAGTTCTGGTAGTACAGCATATGGTGAACTCTGGGGCTGTATGGGGTCTGTGGGCATGAGAGCTGCTGCCTTACAATCTCTACAAGCCAGGTTTGCACCTGTCATCATTGAACACAGTGTAGGAGGTTTTTGAATTCTGGTCTCTTTCCAACTCATCTATTTCTCTTATCGCCTTCTCTGTCTCTGATTCTCACATGCTCTCACACACTCTGTCTTCACTCATTAATATTTTACTTATATACTTATTTTACTGACAGGCGCAGATATACAAAGAGAGTTACCAGAGCACTGCTAAGCTCTGGCTTGTTGTGTTGGCGATTTCACCTAGGCTACTAGAGCCTCAGTTTGTAAGTCTTTCTGACACAAGCCATATTCTATCTCCTCATTTCCATGACAGTATCACTCACAGTTTATAATAAAGTGATTTTTTTGCAAAACACTTGGTACATTCTGATTTACAGATCAATATTGACACCATTGTAGCTCTCTTTGGCCCTTGGTCACTTTGCTTCTTTTCAGATGTAAAAACACTGAAGAGGGAGAGGTTTTTGCCCTGAGGCTTGCACTGGGAACTACCAGATGCACTGTGTCTGTTGCCAGACTAGGAAACCTGTGGTGCCTGTCCATGTGGAGATTCTCTTGATGAGTTCCTTCTCAAGCCTTTTTCACTATGTCCCGTTGGAGTTGCATATAGCTAATTATTTGGAGATTTTACTCCTTTGGACAATTCTTTTCCTGATGCACAGATTGTCCAAGTTTTAGCAATCAATTGTTGAATGTCATATCGAATCCTTTGTATAAAATGACTACATCATTGTCTCTCTCTCTCTGTCTCTCTCTGTCTCTCTCTATATATATATATATGTAACATGTAGAGATCTGAAAATATTTTTTAGCGAGAGACCTGCAGAGTGCTGGATTAGGGTAGTAAAGTGGATACACCTGGCACTTCTGAGCCACAGTCATGAGAGACATCTGACAGAGGCATATGCTTTATCACTCTACAAATCTCTCTCAGCACAAACTACCGCTGCCAAATCATCTACTTCCCTGTTGCTCTTTTTGTCCACCGAGTCCTATCCCAAAACTGTAAATCAAAGAAGAAATAGACATAGTGCAGTTCCCTGCACACAGGACAGTCTGTGGCTGGACCAGGGAGATGCAATACGCCAGCCTGCATCTTAGCTGGAGCATCACTAAGACCACTTCCAAATTGGAGAGAGGAGGGCAGTTTTGGAGAGTGGGCTGCAGGCCAAGTGTTGCTTCTCAGAGTGGGCTAAGACCTAGATGTTCTAAGTGTAACCTTTCCTCACAAAAATAAAATAACAATGCCACATGTAAGAAGTATGCATGGGGATGGAGGGTTTGTCTTCATTGCTCTGGCACTGATCAACACAGGCCAGAATTTCAGTCCTTTTCTTTCTCTGTCATCCTGTCTCTCTGACTGTCTCTACGTGCCTTCTTCTCTGGGCTCTTATGGAAGTCAGTGCATGCATCGTGAACTCTGTCTTCCTGGAGTTGAAATTTTCATTTCTTTGCCCTTTGGATTATTCAGTCTCCTGCATATGGCATAGTACATTGGGGAATTGAGGAGACAGCGATCCTGCTGCAGGTAACAGGCATATGTCCATCTCCAGCTGCAGATTTCCAGGCCCTCTGTGCTTGACTCCCATTCTCCAGGGCCCTGAGGCTTACACTCAGCCTAAATGCATCCCTCCTCAAATTCCTGCACCGAATCCTTGTCCTTATTCCTTGAGAGCCCAGGTCAAGAGAAGTGAAACTCTATCCCCCTGGCACACACATTGTGCCTTCCCTCTATTTGGCCGAACGGAAAGGATCTGTGGTACTGATGGCCACACCAGTGTCCAGATTTTCCATGCAAAATGGAAGCTTCCAGGGTTCAGAAAGTGGGTTTTTTGATGGCCGTGAAATGTCTTTTCCATGTGCCTCATGGGGTTTCAAATCCTTTTGATACCTGAAGTTCTTTCTTGTATCTAGTGAATATTCTCACCTCTGCACAGAATGCCCTCCCAACTAGGAGCACAGCTATCCTTGGTTCAGGACGTCCGCCAGCCTGCTAGCTCCTGGAGTTATTCCTCATTATGTCCTTAGGTCCCAATTGGTAACAGTTGTTTCCAATTGCCTTTATTAGCAGCAGCCAGGCCCTCAGGTGAGGGCCGGGGCTGTGATCTCCACTGGAAACTCCTAGTTCAGCCAATGGAGGCATCCATCTTCCTTTTGTCTCTCCATAGCAATATCCCGGGTCACAGGACCAGCAGGGCGGTGAACAGGGGCTAGGTTCCCAATGAGACCTGAAATTAAGGAACATGAGACACGAAGAATGACAGCAAGTCAAGTTTCTGATCAAGCTGTAAAATTTTATTGTGAACACAGGCATTATAAGGCTTTGGGGAAGGAGAGGGAATGCTGGAGGAGGCGGGAGGGGGAGAAAACTTCAAAGAGGAATGTATCTTGCAACAAATGGCTGGAACCAAACTGTGTGTTGACTCACTTGTGTTGACTCACTTGAATACTGATAAATGGTTTACCTAAGGGGAAATGGCCTGCACAGGGGGGAATTAACACTTGTCTTGAGGGGTTCCTTTGTCTCAAAGCTTATCATCTATCAAGCAGAGAAATGGCTCCTGGCATATCCTCCTTTTGTTATAATTTTAAATTGAGGCAGGCAATGGGGGTGAGGAGCAGAAACCCTAACAGCAGGTTTGGTGGGCGTTACCAGAGGAGGGAAGTATTGACCTGATTCCTCCCGCGAGGTGAGTGCAAAACCAACCTTCCCACATCTTATAAGGTTCTTGGTGTCTTTTTGGGGAGGGGAGGCAGAGCCACAGTTTCTAGGGAAACAATTTTTGTTGCTGACACCAACCTCCATGCAAATCAGGTGTGCTTCACGGGGGACTCAGAGGTGGACTATAGGGTCCTCCCCCTGCAGTGCTTTGCCTTGCACCCATTACTGGTGTCCTTGCCCTGCCATTGTTGGATGTATCAATGCATAATTATGATTTTTATGCCATCCGAAAAGGGGGTCTGTCATCCTCAGGTTCAGCCAGGCCTCTGTCAGCTAAATCAAGTCTGTGATAATGGATTTGCAAAGGTTTTGATGCCAAGGAGTCAATCTGTCTTTTTATAAAATCAGTAATCTTATTAAAAATAAAGTGTATTAAGGTAATCATTAACAAAAGACTAATAAGGTTCCCATAAGGGGCTCTGTAGTGACTCAAGACTATTTGTGGTGGAGTCTATAACCTGTTGTAATTTGTCAGAAAATTCATGGGAGGAGTATATAGAGTGTCCTAGCATGCCACCAGCAAGTCTAAGGGAAGCAGTCAGTGGATGTGATGTCCAGGGGAAGAAACACAGCACGTCTGGTCTTCTGGTCAGCGCCAACTGATGAAATTTTTCTTCTACATAGAGGGTCACCTGTGGAACAAGCAAAACTAGGAGGCAAGGACCAGGTAGAGAAGAATTGACATGAAAATATACGATGGTGTTTACCAAAACACAGAGGAGCTGCATACACATTAGAAGTCAAGGTGATGTTTCTTGAACATCAAAGAACATTTTGAGAAAAGTGAGCAGTCAATATGCATGCAAAGATGAAGTCATCAGTGGTAGGTCAGCAGAAAGAGAAGACTTGGATAAGCTGGTAAGGTTAGCTGGAGTATATACTGCCATGGCGTACTTTGTGGTAAGGACTTGCCAACAGGGACTCTGTATTTTGCAAGAACAATAATGTCCTCCACCATAATAAAAGGAAAACAAACATGGACATCCAGTGTTGAAAAAAGAGAAAAAGAATATGTCTCTATGACTGGAAAAGTGGGTGACTTTGTCAATGAGATACAATAAATGGACCATTAGAATTTTTGTAAATATTAAAAAGATTTAGTATGTTACTTCATTGACACTTTAGCCAACTGAATACTGGGGGGGTGCATTTCCCTTCTTTTTTAAAAAATTAATTAAGCTTAAGGGTTTTAGTTTTTCTTGTTTGAGCTGTATCCCACGTAAATTTAGAAAATATATCAACTGAGAAAAAAAGGTTTTTTTTGTTTACTAAACATGGGCAGGTGAATTACATCAATCTGTCAGAGAGCATTGGCTTTTATCAATGGAGATTAATCTTAAAAGTCTGAATAGCAAGATCTTAATTAAACAATGTAGGAGCCAGTAAAGTGCTCTCACTATGACAGGTCAAGCGTTAAAATTTTTTAAGAGGCTTGTAAAAAATGAGAAAAATTTTAGGATATGAGTGACTTTAGGAGTCATCACACACCCATAAATAATTAAAAATGTTTAGTTTTAAATCTTGCCATATGAGCAGTCAGTTCTTCATGTGCAGATGTACCTATAATTATTTACTTAGGGAGAGAACTTGTACCAAATTAATTGATGATCTAATGGTTAGAATTGACTTGAGGTTTTTTTCTATGATTTTAGAAGGCTCTTTATTAGAATATACCATATGTTGTAGAAAGTCAATACCTAATGTGTTGACTTGATGAAATGTTTACCTGTATTTTTGGCATTATTGTAAACTGATTACACAGTTTAAGCACACTATTATACCTTTAGTTTATTAAGATCTTTACTCATCACAAGGCTATCATGAGTAAGCATAGATATAAATAGATTTTACTCTTTAGAACTCTAATATGGCAACTTAAAAGGCTAAAATAAAACCTTATAGTTTAAATGTTCAGAATATTAATTTTGTTAAATCAGGATTTGCCAAAACAATTCTTCTATCAGACCAAAAACACAATGTATTACCTTAATTTATCAAGAATAAACCTCTGGCAGTGTCTTAAAACAAACCAGATAATTTTTAAAAGCAGAAAGATATAAAGAGGAAAACCAGCACAAAAGCCTCTGGCATGTAAATAATTAACATAACTATTGTGTTATCTTTCACTAACCCAAGCCAGTCTTAAAAACAATTTTAAGTAAAATGTTAAACTTTGTTTGCTAGGACCTTTATCACAAAGCTATCACACCCTTAGGGCAGCTATGAACAAGGGTGGGTACACAACTTAATTGATCTTTCACTTAGATTTGGATAGGTAACTTAAAAAGCTAAGATAAACCTTATATCTGAAATGTTAAAATAAATTTTTACTGTTAACATTTTTTTAGATGACCATTTTACACTAAAAAATTTTGTTGAATCACATCTGTTGAAAAAAAAATTATCAGGCCAGGAATAACACGTTTAACCCTTTTTTTCCTGGCAAGGCCACTGCTCTACACTGACTGGGTTATTAGAAAGTCAGTTCAAGGATGGAATTAAATTAACAAACAGTGGCAGTTGATATTGGGGTGCTGGTAATATCTACAATTTTCACAAGAGTGAGAGAGACTGCAGAGGCATTTTACCATGTCTAGATATCTCAGAAAATCTTTTAATTAATGAATTGATGTTGAGATTAGCTATCAGAAGGATGAAACTGTCCTATATTTTACTCTGGTAAAGGTGTGCCAACTCTATGAGTCGGGATTTAAAACCACATTTAGCTTAACTAAATCTTATTTAAAACTTAAAACAACCTTTAGTTACTTAGGGGTTAACACACATTAATGAAAACAAGGTTAGCACAGACTTAAAACATACATTCTTGGTGAAAGGAAAATTTTCCCTTTGAAAAACCGCTTTGGTTTTTGGATTCCTAACTCACAGCCTATCTACCCAGGAGGGGCGTTAGTGGCTAGGGAATGATTGACTGCAGTCTTTGCCAATCTGTGGAGCAGGGGCTCTGTGCCGTGTTTGGCTGTGAAGGCGGAACAGGCGGGCTTAGTTTACCGCTACACCTCCGCAGAGAGAAAAATCTTTGAAAATTTTTTTCTGGGCTAAGGTACATTTTACAGTTTTAAAGAAAGTGGTCTAATCAGTATTATTGGCCAAGTCAAGGACCAGAGCACAAAACGGAGGGGCGGTGGTGTAGGGAGGCAGTCTGGACAAGGAAGAGCATAGGGGTTAGTGTTAGCCAGTTTGAGCCTGGTTCCAAGTAACAGGGAAAGCCAAAACCGGGTTTGATTTGGATGGTTTAGTCTTAGTTTTAGATAGGGGTTGGGTTTTTTGGTGAGGCTAAAAATGTAAGCTCTTCTATAACTGCAGCTATTTCTTTCATTAATTGAAGCTGCTCTCTCCGGTCAGCAAGGACCTTTCTGAGGGTGGAAATTCCTGTAATGGCTACTGAGCGTGCCCACCTGACAGAAGGATTGTCAAGGAGAGGGTGAGGCTGGAGAGCAGGGGCACGGATATAGGGAGGGAAATTAAAGGGAGGAGGACACCAGTCAGGATTCTAGTATCTGGCAGCCTCTTTTTCTAGCAAAGCCTCATTCTCCATGGGAAGTGCTTCAGGAGAGGGAGGGTTTTGTAAAACTGGATAGAGGCGGGGGAAAGAATGCTGGGTTTCATTCTCATGTGAATTAGCAATAGGAGAGTCAATGGAGGGAACTTTAGTAAGTGCAGTGGAACCTGTAGGGAGGGGAATAGGGATTTACTTTCATCAGGTGCTGGGAGGCTTTTATTTTGACTGGGTACTGGGGGGAACAAGATCAATAATCACAAAAGGGCATGGGGATGGGGACTTTGTCCTGGACAGTGGATTAGAAAGTTGCCGGAGGACCTTTTCACCCTCTGTAATAAGGTTTTTAATATCAGGGTGGTTATTATAGATTTTTAAGATATCACTAATTAAATTCCAGTAACAAAAGGCAGAAACAGGTACACGTTCAGGACCAAAAGACTGATACTGATCCTTAAGACAGTCACCAATTCTCCAACGCTTCTCATCTATAGTGCCTTCCTGGGAGAACCAGGGGCAAATATTTCCAATGTAATCTAAAAACTTCTTTAATTCTTTCTTTTTAACCCTATTTCTTTGTGTCTTGAGTGACTCCTTGAGTCCTTTAATGAATAAATAGTTTGCTGAATTCATGTCCCATGGTATTGCTTATCCCAAAACTGTAAATCAAAGAAGAAATAGACATAGTGCAGTTCCCTGCACACAGGACAGGCTGAGCCTGGACCAGGGAGATGAAATACACCAGCCTGCATTTGGTTGGAGCATCACTAATCATACTGCTAATTTGGAGAGGCAAGGGCAGTTTTGGGGAGTGGGCTGCAGGCCAAGTGTTGCTTTTCAGAGTAGGCTAAGACCTAGATGTTCTAAGTGTAACCTTTCCTCACAAACATAAAATAACAATGCCACATGTAATAAGTATGCATGGGCATGGAGGCTTTGTCATCTTTGCTCTGGCCCTGATCAACACAGGGCCAGAATTTCTGTCCTTTTCAGTCACTGACATTCTGTCTCTCTGACTGTCTCTACGTGCCTACTTCCCTGGACCCTTCATGGAAGTCAGTGCATGCATTGTGAACTCAGTCTTCCTGGTGTGGAAATTTTCATTTCTTTGCCCTTTGGATTACTTAGTCTCATGCATATGGCGTAGTACAGAGGAGAGCTGAGAAGACAGCGTTCCTGCTGCAGGTAACAGGCATATGTCCATCTCCAGCTGCAGCTGTCCAGGCCAACTGTGCTTGACTCCCATTCTCCAGGGCCCTGTGGCTGACACTCAGCCTAAATGCAGCCTCCTCAGTTTCCTGCACAGCATCCTTGTCCTTATTCCATGAGAGCCCAGCTCAAGAGAAGTGAAACTCTACCACCTTGGCACACACATTGTGCTTTCCCTCTATTGGGCGGAATGTAAAGGTTCTGTGGTACTGATGGCCACACCAGTGTCCAGATTTCCACGCAAAACGGAAGCTTCCAGGGTTCAGAAAGAGGGTGTTTTGATGGCTGTGAAATGTCTTTTCAAGTGCCTCCTGGGGTTTCAAAACCTTTTGAAACCTGAAGTTCGTTCTTTTATCTAGAAAATATTCTCACCTCTGGCCCGAAGGCCCTCCCAACTAGGAACACAGCTATCCTGGGGTCAGGAGGCCTGCCAGCCTGCTAGCTCCTGGAGGGATTACTGAGTATGTCCTCAGGGCCCAAGTGGTAGCAGGTGTTTCCAATTGCCTTTATTAGCAGCAGCCAGGCCCTCAGGTGAGGGGCGGGGCTGTGATCTCCACTGGAAGGTCCTAATTCAGACAATGGAGGCATCCATCTTCCTTTTGTCTCTCCATAGCAAGGGCCCTGGGAGTTTGTGCTTTCTGCAAGCAGAGAGACTTTGTATGGGAAACTCATGCATGCCTACTTCTGGGAATCTCTCTGAGTGTGATGTGTGGACACCAGGACACCATGATCAGGGATTGTGAGGCCACAGGAGCAATTGCCTTAGCCGGACCCAAAGGGGAGGTGTAAAGGGCTGGGTTCATCCACTATTGTTTGGTCAAACACAGTTCCCATCTATGTTGGAACTCTTTCTGGGTTCTTTCTGGGCTTGTAATCTTCTGTCCACTGAGAAGTGGACTGGGAGCCTGGAGGATGAGTATGCAGCCAAACGTGACTGGAAGGGTCCTGTCCCTAATTCTGAGGGGTGCCCCAGCTTCCCCCGTTGGCAGTGTTTGGATGATAGTGAGGCATGAGATTGAATTGGGAACTCAGGAGAGCGAGACATGAGAGTCCCTTTGCATATGCATTCTTGCTTAGCCAGAATCTGGGCTAGCTGGCTTTCCCTAACCAGCTAGGTTCTCTGTACAGAAGTTTCAGGTGAGGCTGGCTACCTTGACACCCATGCTGTGAGACTACTATAGGTGAGTTCTGAGCACACACAGACAAACAGACAGACACACACACACACACACATTCATGTCAGGTCTGGTAGTACAGCATATGGTGAAGGCTGGGGCTGTCTTTGGTCTCTGGGCATCAGAGCTGCTGCCTTACAATCTCTACAAGACAGGTTTGAACCTGTCATCAATGAACACAGTATAGGAGGTTTTTGATTCTGGTCTCTTTTCAACTCATCTATTTATCTTCTCGCCTTCTCTGTCTATAACTCTCACATGCTCTCACACACTCTGTCTTCAATCATTAATATTTTACTTATATACTTATTTTACTGACAGACACAGATATACAAAGAGAGTTACCAGAGCACTGCTGAGCTCTGGCTTGTTGTGTTGGCGATTTCACCGAGGCTACAGGAGCCTCAGTTTGTAAGTCTTTCTGACACAAGCCATATTCTGTCTATTCATTTCCACGCCAGTATCACTCAGAGTTTATAATAAAGTAAATTTTTTTTGCAATATGCTCTTTCTGGGTACTTTCTGTGCTTGTAATCTGCTGCCCTGAGCAGTGGACTGAGAGCCTGGAGCCTGAGTAAGAAGCCAAATGTGACTGGACAAGCTAATGCCCCTGAATTCTGAGGGTTGCCACAGCTTCCCCCATTGCCAGTGTTTGGATGATAGATAGTGAGGTATGGGATTGAATAGGGAAATCAGGAGATTTAGACATGAGAGTCCCTTTGCATATGCATTCTTGCTTAGCCAGAATCTGGGCTAGCTGGCTTGCCCAGACCAGCTAGGTTCTCTGTACATAAGTTGCAGGTGAGGCTGGCTACCTTGCCACCCATGCTCTGAGACTACTACAGGTGAGCTCTGAGCACACACAGACACACAGAGTCAGACAGACAGACAGCAGACACACACACACACATTACTGTTAGGTCTGGTAGTTCAGCATATGGTGAAGACAGGGGCGGTCTGGGTTTTGTGGGCATGAGAGCTGCTGCCTTACAATCTTTACATGCCAGTTTTGATCCTGTCATCAATGGACACAGTGTAGGAGGTTTTTGAATTCTGAGACACTGAAGAGAGAGATGTTTTTGCCCTGAGGCTTGCACTGGGAACTAGCAGCTGCCCTGTGTGTGTTGCCAGAATAGAAAACTTGTTGTGCCTGTCCATGTGGAGAGTCCCCTGGATGAGTTCCTTCTCGAGCCTTTTTTGATCGGTCCCGATAGAGCTGCATATAGATAATGATTTGGAGATTTTACTCTTTTGGACATTTCTTTCCTGGATGCACAGTTCCTCTCCTGGTTTTATCAATAAATTGTCTGAATGTCATATCAAATCCATTGGAGAAAATGACTACATCAGTCTCTCTCTCTCTCTCTCTCTCTCTCTCTATATATATATATATATATATATATATATATATATATATATATATATATGTATATATATATATATGTATGTAACATGTAGAGGTCTGAACAATATTTTTTGGCTAGAGACATGCACAGCTCTGGATTAGGGTAGTAAAGTGGATACACGTGGCCCTACTGAGCCACAGTCATGAGAGACATCTCACGGAGCCATATTGTTTATCACTCTCCAAATCTCTCTCAGCACAAACTACCGCTGCCAAATCATCTACATCACTCTTGCTCATTTTGTCCACCGAGTTCTATCTCAAAACTGTAAATCAAAGAAGAAATAGACATAGTGCAGTTCCCTGCAGACAGGGAAGGCTGAGGCTGGACCAGGGAGATGCAATATGCCAGCCTTCATCTTGGCTGGAGTATCACTAAGACTACTTCCAATGTGGAGAGGCGGGGAAGTTTTGGAGAGTGGGCTGCCACCAAGTGTTGCTTCCCAGAGTGGCTAAGACCTAGATGTTCTAAGTGTTACCTTTCCTCAAAAACATAAAATGGCAATGCCTATTGTAAGAAGTATGCATGGGCATGGAGGGTTTGTCTTCAGTGCTCTTGCACTGATCAACACAAGGCCAGAATTTCAGTCCTTTTCTGTCTCTGTCATTCTGTCTCTCTGACTCTCTCTAGGTGCCTTCTTCCCTGGGCGCTTACTGGAAGTCAGTGCATTCATCATGAATTCATACATCCTGGTGTTGAAATTTTCCTTTCTTAGCCCTTTGGATTATTTAGTCTCCTGCACATGGTGTAGCACAGAGGGGAACTGCGGAGACAGTGTTGCTGCTGCAGGTTCCAGGCATATGTCCATCTGCAGCTGCAGCTGTCCAGGCCCTCTGTGCTTGACTCCCATTCTGCAGGGCCTGAAGCTGACACTCAGCCTAAATGCACAGCGTGCTTGTCCTTATTCCATGAGAGCCCAAGCGAAGAGAAGTGAAAATCTATCCTCCTGTGCTTTCCCTCTATAAAGCCCAATGTAAAGTATCTGTGGTACTGATGGCCACACCAGTGTCCAGATTTTCCAAGCAAAACGGAAGCTTCCAGTGTTCTGAAAGAGGGTGTTTGATGGCTGTTAAATGTCTTTTCCAAGTGCCTCATGGGGTTTTCAAATCCTTTTGAGACCTGAAGTTCTTTCTTGTATCTAGGGAATATTCTCACCTCTGGCCAGAAGGGCCGCCCAACTAGGAGCACAGCTATCCCCCAGGGTCAGGAGGTCTGCCAGCCTGCTACCTCCTGGAGGGATTCCTGAGTATGTCCTCAGGGCCCAAGTGGTAACTGGTGTTTCCAATTGCCTTTATTAGCAGCAGCCAGGCCCTCAGGTGAGGGACGGGGCTGTGATCTCCACTGGAAGCTCCGAATTCAGCCAATGGAGGCATCCATCTTTCCTTTGTCTGTCCATAGCAAGGGCCTGGGGAGTTTGTGCTTCCTGCAAGCAGAGCGACTTTGTATGGGACACTCATGCATGCCTACTCCTGGGAATCTCTATGAGTGTGATGTGTGGACACCAGGAAACCATGATCAGGGATGCTAG
This sequence comes from Erinaceus europaeus, assembly GCF_950295315.1. Classification (NCBI taxonomy): domain Eukaryota; kingdom Metazoa; phylum Chordata; class Mammalia; order Eulipotyphla; family Erinaceidae; genus Erinaceus; species Erinaceus europaeus. The sequence continues at coordinate 1,221,465 of NW_026647116.1, forward strand.
GCCACATTAGCAATTGCCTTATCCGGACCCAAAGGGTAGGTTTAAGGGACCGGGTTCATCCACTATTGTTTTTTCAAACACAGTTCCCATCTATGTTGAAACACAGCTCTTTCTGGGTACTTTCTGTGCTTGAAATCTTCTGCCCTGAGCAGTGGACTGAGAGCCTGGAGGCTGAGTAGGCAGCCAAACGTGACTGGACAGGCTCATGCCCCTGAATTCTGACGGGTTCCCCAGCTTCCCACATTGGCAGTGTTTGGATGATAGATAGTGAGGCATTGGATTGAATAGGGATCTCAGAAGATTTAGACATGAGAGTCCCTTTACATTTGCATTCTTGCTTAGCCAGAATCTGGGCTAGCTGGCTTGCCCTGACCAGCTAGTCTCTGTACACAAGATGCGGGTGAGGCAGGCTACCTTGCCACCCATGCTCTGAGACTACTACAGGTGAGCTCTGAGCACACACAGACACACACAGTCAGACAGACAGACAGACAGAGACACACACATTACTGTCAGGTCTGGTAGTACAGCATATGGTGAAGGCTGGGGCTGTCTGGGGTCTGTGGGCATGAGAGCTGCTGCCTTACAATCTCTACAAGCGAGGTTTGATCCTGTCATCAAACAACACAGTGTAGGAAGTTTTTGAATTCTGAGACACTGTAGATGGAGAGGTTCTTGCCCTGAAGATTGCACTGGGAACCTGCAGCTGCCCCGTGTGTGTTGCCAGACTAGGAAACTTGTGGTGCCTGTCCATGTGGAGAGTCTCCTGGATGAGTTCCTTCTCGAGCCTTTTTCGATCGGTCGCGTTGGAGCTGCATATAGCTAATGATTTGTAGATTTTACTGCTTTGGACAATTCTTTTCCTGATGCACAGTTCCCTCCAGGTTTTAGAAATCAATTATCTGAATGTCATATCGAATCCATTGTAGAATATGACTACATCAGTTTCTCACTCCCTCTCCATATATATATGTAACATGTAGAGGTCTGAAACTATTTTTTAGTTAGAGACCTGCACAGCTCTGGATTAGGGTAGTAAAGTGGATACACCTGGCACTTCTGAGCCACAGTCATGAGAGACATCTCACAGAGGCATATGCTTTATCACTCTACAAATCTCTCTCAGCACAAACTACTGCTGCCAAATCATCTACTTCCCTCTTGCTCATTTTGTCCACTGAGTGCTATCCCAAAACTGTAAATCAAAGAAGTATAGACATAGTGCAGTTCCCTGCAAACAGGACAGGCTGAAACCTGAACAGGTAGATGCAATAAGCCAGCCTGCATCTTGGCTGGAGCATCACTAAGACTACTTCAAATTTTGAGAGGCAGGGGAAGTTTTGGAGAGTGGGATGCTGGCCAAGTGTTGCTTCTCGGAGTGGCTAAGACCTAGATGTTCTAAGTGTTACCTTTCTTCAAAAACATAAAATAACAATGCCACTTGTAAGAAGTATGCATGGGCATGGAGGGTTTGTCGTCAGTGCTCTGGCACTGATCAACAAAGGGCCAGATTTTCATTCCTTTTCTGTCTCTGTCATTCTGTCTCTCTGACTGTCTCTAGGTGCCTTCTTCCCTGAGCCCTTACTGGAAGTCAGTGCATGCATCGTGAACTCAGTCATCCTGGTGTTGAAATTTTCCTTTCTTAGCCCTATGGATTATTTATTCTCCTGCACATGGTGTAGCACAGAGGGGAACTTCGGAGACAGCATTGCTGCTGCAGGTTCCAGGCATATGTACATCTGCAGCTGCAGCTGTCCAGGCCCTCTGTGCTTGACTCCCATTCTCCAGGGCCCTGCGGCTGGCACTCAGTCTAAATGCAGCCCTCCTCACCTTCCTACACAGCGTGCTTCCCCTTATTCCATGAGAGCCCAGGTGAATAGAAGTGAAACTCTATCCCCCTGGCACACACATTGTGCTTTCCCTCTATTAAGCCGAATGTAAAGGATCTGTGGTACTGATGGCCACTCCAGTGTCCAGATTTTCCACACAAAACGGAAGCTTCCCACAAGGACCAGCGTAAGGATCCCGGTTCGAACCCCAGCTCCCCACCTGCAGGGGAGTCGCTTCACAGGCGGTGAAGCAGGTCTGCAGGTGTCTATCTTTCTCTCCTCCACTCTGTCTTCCCCTCCTCTCTCCATTTCTCTCTGTCCTATCCAACAACGACGACAACAATAATAACTACAACAATAAAACAAGGGCAACAAAAAGGAATAAAAAAAAAGATAAAAAAAAAGAAAAAACGGAAGCTTCCAGGGTTCGGAAGAGGGTTTTTTGATGGCTGTGAAATGTCTTTTCCAAGTGCCTCATGGGGTTTTCAAATCCTTTTGAGACCTGAAGCTCTTTCTTGTATCTAGGGAATAGTCTCACCTCTAGCCAGAAGGGCCGCCCAACTAGGAGCACAGCTATCCCTGGGTAGGGAGGTCTGTCAGCCTGCTAGCTCCTAGTGGGATTCTTGAGTATGTCCTCAGGGCCCAAGTAGTAACAGGTGTTTCCAATTGCCTTTATTAGCAGCAGTCAGGCCTCAGGTGAGATGCGGGGATGTGATCTCCACTGGAAGCTCCGAATTCAGCCAATGGAGGCATCCATCTTTATTTGTCTGTCCATAGCAAGGGCCCGGGGATTTTGTGCTACCTGCAAGCGGAGTGATTTTGTATGGGACACTCATGCATGCCTAGTTCTGGGAATCTTTCTGAGTGTGATGTTTGGACACCAGGACACCATGATAAGGGATGTGAGGCCACAGGAGCCATTGCCTTAGCCGAACCCAAAGTCTATGTGTAAGGGACAGGTTTGATCCACTATTGTTTGGTCGAACACAGTTCCCATCTATGTTGAAACACAGCTCTTTCTGGGTACTTTCTGTGCTTGTAATCTGCTGCCCTGTGCTGTGAACTGAGAGCCTGGAGACTGAGTAGGCAGCCAAACATGACTGGAAAGGCTCATGCCCCTGAATTCTGACGGGTTCCCCAGCTTCTCCCGTTGGCAGTGATTGGATGATAGATAATGAGGCATGGGATTGAATAGGGTACTCAGGAGATTTATTCATGAGAGTCCCTTTGCATATGCATTCTTGCTTAGCCAGAATCTGGGCTAGCTGGCTTTCCTGACCAGCTAGGTTCTCTGTACATAAGTTGCAGGTGAGGCTGGCTACCTTGCCACCCATGCTCTGAGACTACTACGGGTGAGCTCTGAGCACACACAGACACACACAGTGAGACAGACAGACAGACAGACAGACAGACAGACAGACACACACATTACTGTCAGGTCTGGTAGTACAGCATATGGTGAAGGCTGGGGCTGTCTGGGGTCTGTGGGCATGAGAGCTGCTGCCTTACAATCTCTACAAGCCAGGATTGAACCTGTCATCAATGAACTCAGTGTAGGAGGTTTATGAATTCTGAGACACTGAAGAGGGAAAGGTTTTTGCCCTGAGGCTTGCACTGGTTACTAGCAGCTGCCCTGTGTGTGTTGTCAGACTAGGAAACTTGTGGTGCCTGTCCATGTGGAGAGTCTCCTGGATGAGTTCCTTCTCGAGCCTTTTTAGATCGGTTTCCTTGGAGTTGCATATAGCTTATGATTTAGAGATTTTACTCCTCTGAACAACTCTTTTCCTGATGCACAGTTTCTCTCCAGGTTTTAGCAATCAATTATCTGAATGTCATATCGAATCCATCGTAGAATATGACTACATCAGTGTCTCTCTCTCTCTCTCTGTATATATATATATATATATATATATATATATATATATATATATATATATATATATATATATTGTCGTATGCTTTACATTGGTTTGTTCTAGCCCTTCCCCAAGAGAATTGGATCAGTCCTATTAATTTCGTGGGCCTGCTTGGCCCCGCCCCAAGGAACCCCGTGAGAGGGTTCCTGAGTCCCAGAGTTCCTGAGTTCCTGAGTTCAAGAGTTTCAGGTTACAGAGTAAGAGAGAGTTCCACAGTGGAAGAGTTTCAGAGGGTTCCCCAGTACGATAGTTCTAGAGTTCCAGAGTTGGAGATTTCCTTGGTTCCTGAGTTCCAGATTAAGAGAGTGCTTGTGCAGCCGCAAAGAGACAGCAGAGTTCTGTTTGGTGATTAGTTTGTCTTAGTTTGTGAATCGTTGTTCCTGAATAAAGAAATACAGCTTCCCTGCCCAGCCGTTGTCTCTGCGTCTCTGTTACCCGCCGTGAAGCAAGCCAGCCCGGCCAGAGCCACAGAAATTTTAACAACAATATAACATGTAGAGGTCTGAAAATATTTTTTAGCTAGAGACCTGCACAGCTCTGGATTAGGGTAGTAAAGTGGATACACCTGGCCCTTCTGAGTCACAGTCATGAGAGACAGCTCACAGAGGCATATCATTTATCACTCTACAAATCTCTCTCAGCACAAACTACTGCTGCCAAATCATTTACTTCCCTCTTCCTCATTTTGTCCACCGAGTCCTATCCCAAAACTGTAAATCAAAGAAGAAATAAATATAGTGCAGTTCCCTGCACACAGGACAGGCTGATGCTGGACCAGGGAGATGATATATGCCAGCCTGCATCTTGTCTGGAGCATCACTAAGACTACTTCCAATTTGGAGAGGCGGGGGCAGCTTTGGAGAGTAGGCTGCCAGCCAAGTGTTGCTTCTCAGAGTGGCTAACACCTAGATGTTCTAAGTGTTACCTTTCCTCAGAAACATAAAATAGCAATGCCACTTGTAAGAAGTATGCATGTGCGTGGAGGGTTTGTCTTCAATTCTCTGGCACTGATCAACACAGGGCCAGAATTTAGTCCTTTTCTGTCACTGTCATTCTGTCTCTCTGACTGTTTCTACGTGCCTTCTTCCCTGGGCCCTTACTGGAAGTCAGTGCATGCACCGTGAACTCAGTCATCATGGTGTTGAAATTTTCCTTTCTTTGCCCTTTGGATTATTTAGTCTCCTGCACATGGTGTAGTACAGAGGGCAACTACAGAGACAGCGTTGCTGCTGCAGGTTCCAGGCATATGTCCATCTGCAGCTGTCCAGGCCCTCTGTGCTTGACTCCCATTCTCCAGGGCCCTGAGGCTGACACTCAGCTTAAATGCAGCTCTCCTCTCCTTCTTGCACAGCGTGCTTTTCCTTATTCAATGAGAGCCCAGGTGAAGAGAAGTGAAACTCTATCCCCCTGGCACACACATTGTGCTTTCCCTCTATTGAGCCGAATGTAAAGGATCTGTGGTACTGATGGCCACACCAGTGTCCAGATTTTCCATGCAAAACGGAAGTTTCCAGGGTTCTGAAAGAGGGTGTTTTGATGGCTGTGAAATGTCTTTTCCATGTGCCTCATGGGGTTTTCAAATCCTTTTGAAACCTTAAGTTCTTTCTTGTATCTAGGGAATATTCTCACCTCTGGCCAAAAGGGCCACACAACTAGGAGCACAGCTATCCCGGGGTCAGGAGGTCTGCCAGACTGCTAGCTCCTAGAGGGATTCCTGAGTATGTCCTCAGGGCCCAAGTGGTAACAGGTGTTTCCAATATCCTTTATTAGCACCGGCCAGGACCTCAAATGAGGTGTGGGGCTGTGATCTCCACTGGAAGCTCCGAATTCAGGCAATGGAGGCATCCATCTTTCTTTTGTCTGCCCATAGCAAGGGCCCGTGGAGTTAGTGCTGCCTGCAAGCAGAGCGACTTTGTATGAGACACTCATGCATGCGTACTTCTGGGAATCTCTCTGAGTGTGATGTGTGGACACCAGGACACCATGATCAGGGATGTGAACCACAGGAGCTATTGCCTTAGCCGGTCCCAAAGGGTAGGTATAAGGGACCGGGTTTATCCACTATTGTTTGGTCAAAAACAGTTCCCATCTATGTTGAAACAAAGCTCTTTCTGGATACTTTCTGTGCTTGTAATCTGCTGCCCTGAGCAGAGGACTGAGAGCTTGGAAGCTGAGTAGGCAGCCAAACGTGACTGGACAGGCTCATGCCCCTGAATTCTGAGGGGTGCCCCAGCTTCCCTCGGATAATAGATAGTGAGGCATGGGATTCAGTAGGGAACTCAGGAGATTTAGACATGAGAGTCCCTTTGCATATACATTCTTGCTTAGCCATAATCTGGGCTAGCTGGCTTGCCCTGATCAACTATGTTCTCTGTACATAAGTTGCAGGTGAGGCTGGCTACCTAGCCACCCATGCTCTGAGACTACTACAGGTGAGCTCTGAGCACACACAGACACACACAGTCAGACTGACAGACAGACACACAGACACACACACAAACATTACTGTCAGGTCTGGTAGTACAGCATATGGTGAAGGCTGGGGCTGTCTGGGTTCTGTGGGCATGAGAGCTGCTGCCTTACAATCTCTATAAGTCAGGTTTGATCCTGTCATCAATGAACACAGTGTAGGAGGTTTTTGAATTATGGTCTCTTTCCAACTCATCTATTTCCCTATTCGCCTTCTCTAACTCTCACATTCTCTAGCTGGCTGGGGGCGTGTCCCTGGGACAACAGGCCAATCAGAGTCGAGCTGATGGGGCTGGTGGGCAGGCCTTCCAGAGGCTGCCCAATGAGCGTGCTCCAAGGCCGTGTTGGCTGTGTGCAAGGCCGCTAGCCAATCACTGACTAGGGGCCCAGACCACCTGGGCGTGTCCAAGAACACTGGCTAATGAGATTGCTGGCAGGGGTTCTGGGCAGGGCCTAGGCCTCTGGCCTATCAGAGCATGGCAGCCGCCCTGGGGGAAGGCCTTTTGAAGGAAGCCTGACTTTGGGAGCACAGAGCTGGCCTTAAAAGTCTGGGCATGCTTCCAGGAAGTGCAAAGCAGGGTTCAGCCCAGGGCTCTGCCTTGCAGAAGCTGTCCAGTGTCCATGTGTATAACTCCGTTTGTGCCTGTGCCTCTGTGGATGTGTGCGTGTGTGACTGTGAGAGTGTGTGTTTTTGTGTGTGTGTGTGTGACAGAAGGAGAGACAGAGAGAACAACAGAATTACTGTGGCACATGTGATTATGTGCAAAACACTTGGCACATTCTGATTTACAGCTGAATATGACACCATTATATCTCTCCTTGGCCCTTGGTCACTTTTCTTATTTTCAGACATAAAGACACTGAAGAGGGAGAGGTTTTTGCCCTGAGGTTTGCACTGGGATCTAGCAGCTGCCCTGTGTGTGCTGCCAGACTAGGAAACTCGTGGTGCCTGTCCATGTGGAGAGTCTCCTGGATGAGTTCCTTCTCGAGCCTATTTCGCTCAGTACCATTGGAGCTGCATATAGCTAATGATTTGGAGATTTTACTCCTTTGGACAATTCTTTTCCTGATGCACAATTTTTCTCCGGGTTTTAGCAATCAATTGTTTGAATGTCATATAGAATCCATTGTAGAAAATGACTACATCAGTGTCTCTCTCTCTCTCTCTCTCTCTCTATATATATATATATATATATATATATATATATATATATATATATATATATGTAGCATGTAGAGGTCTGAAAATATTTTTAGCTAGAGAACTGCACAGCTCTGGATTATTGTAGTAATGCGGATACACCTGTCCCTTCTGAGCCACAGTTATGAGAGACATCTCACAGAGCCATCCGTTTACCTCTTGTTTCTCTACAGATCTTATCAGTCTACAAATCTCACTCAGCACAAAATACCACTGCCAAATGATCTACTTCCCTCTTGTTCTTTTTCTCCACCGATTCCTATCCCAAAACTGTAAATCAAAGAAGAAATAGACATAGTGCAGTTCCATGTACACAGGACAGGCTGAGACTGGACCAAGGAGATGCAATATGTCAGCCTGCATCTTGGCAGGAGCATCACTAAGACTACTTCTAATTTTAGAGGCAAGGGCAGTTTTGGAGAGTGGGCTACAGGCCAAGTGTTGCTTCTCAGAGTGGGCTAAGATCTAGATGTTCTAAGTGTTACTTTCCTCACAAACATAAAATAGCAATGCCGCTTGTGAGAAGTATGCATGGGCATGGAGGGTTTGTCTTCAGTTCTCTGGCACTGATCAACATAGGGCCAGAATTTCAGTACTTTTTTGTCACTGTCATTCTGTCTCTCTGACTGTCTCTATGTGCCTTCTTCACTGGCCCTTACTGGATGTCAGTGCATGCATCGTTAACAGGGTCTACCTGGTGTTGAAAATTTCCTTTATTTGCCCTTTGGGTTATTTAATCTCGTGCATATGGCATTGTACAGTGGGGAATTGTGGAGGCAGCGATCCTACTGCAGGTATCAGGCATGTGTCCATCTCCAGCTGCAGCTGTCCACGCCCTCTGTGCTTGACTCCCATTCTTCAGGGCCTTGTGGCTGATACTCAGCCTAAATGCAGCTCTCCTCACCTTCCTGCACAGCATCCTAGTGCTTATTCCATGAGAGCCCAAGTCAAGAGAAGTGAAACTCTATCCCCCTGGCACACACATTGTGCTTTCCCTCTATTGGGCCAAATGTAAAGGATCTGTGCTACTGATGGCCACACCAGTGTCCAGATTTTCCATGCAAAACGGAAGCTTCCATGGTTCAGAAAGAGGGTGATTTGATGGCTGTGAAAAGTCTTTTCCAAGTGCCTCATGGGGTTTCAAATCCTTTTGAAACCTGAAGTTCTTTCTTGTATCTAGGGAATATTCTCACCTCTGGACAGAAGGCCTTCCCAACTAGGAGCACAGCTATCCCGGAGTCAGGAGGTCTGCCAGCCTGCTAGCTCCTGGAGGGATTCCTGAGTATGTCCTCAGGGCCCAATTGGTAACAGTTGTTTCCAATTGCCTTTATTAGCAGCAGCCAGGCCCTCAGGTGAGGGGTGGGACTGTGATCTCCACTGGAAGCTCCTAATTCAGCAAATGGAGGCATCCATCTTTCTTTTGTCTCTCCATAGCAAGGTCCTGGGGAGTATGTGCTTCCTGCAAGCAGAGTGACTTTGCATGGGACACTCATGCATGCCTACTTCTGGGAATCTCTCTGAGTGTGATGACTGGACACCAGTACACCATGATCAGGGATTGTGAGGCCACAGGAGCAATTGCCTTAGCAGGACCCAAAGGGGAGGTGTAAGGTGCCGGGTTCATCCACTATTGTTTGGTCAAACACAGTTCCCATCTATGTTGAAACACAGCTCTCCCTGGGTTCTTTCTGGGCTTGTAATCTGCTGCCCTTGGCAGTGGACTGAGAGCCTGGAGGCTGAGTAGGCAACCAAACATGACTGGACAGGCTCATGACCCTGAATTCTAAGGAGTGCCCCAGCTTCCCCCATTGGCAGTGTTTGGATGATAGTGAGGCATGGGATTGAATGGTGAACTCAGGAGAGCGAGACATGAGAGTCCCTTTGCATATGCATTCTTGCTTAGCCAGAATCTGGGCTTGCCCTGACCAGCTAGGTTCTCTGTACATAAGTTGCAGGTGAGTCTGGCTACCTTGACACCCATGCTCTGAAACTACTACAGGTGAGCTCAGAGTAAACACAGACACACACAGACAGACAGATAGACAGACACAAACACACACATTACTGTCAGGTCTGGTAGTACAGCATATGGTGAAGGCTGGGGCTGTCTGGGGTCTGTGGGAATGAGAGATGCTGCCTTACAATCTCTAAAAGCCAGCTTTGAACCTGTCATCAATGAACACAGTGTAGGAGGTTTTTGAATTCTGGTCTTTTTCCAACTCATGTATTTCTCTTCTCGCCTTCTCTGTCTCTAACTCTCACATGCTCTCATACATTCTGTCTTCACTCATTTATATTTGACTTATATACTTATTTTACTGACAGGCCCAGATATACAAAGAGAGTTACCAGAGCACTGCTGAGCTCTGGTTTGTTGTGTTGGAGATTTCACCTAGGCTACAGGAGCCTCAGTTTGTAAGTCTTTCTGACACAGGCCATATTTTGTCTCCTCATTTCCATTCCAGTATCACCCAGAGTTTATAATAAAGATATACATACATATATACATATATAAATACATATTTATATATCTGTCATTTTTTGAATTGTCGACATATGTATTTGACCTTAATTCAGAATTACCACAATTATAGCAGCCTAGGTTTCCAGAAATAATTGTTATAATTTTAAAATTGAGGCAGGCAATGTTGGTGAGGAGCAGAGACCCTGACAGCAGGTTTGGTGGGCTTAACCAGAGGAGGGTAGTATTGACCTGATTCCACCAACGGGGTGGGTGCAAAACCAACCTTCCCGCATCTTATAAGGCTCTTGGTGTCTTTTTGGGGAGGGGAGGCAGAGCCACAGTTTCTAGGGAAACAATTTTTGTTGCTGACACCAACCTCCATGCAAATCAGGTTTGCTTCACGGGGGACTCAGAGGCGTACAATAGGGTCCTCCCCCTGCAGTGCTTTGCCTTGCACCCCTAACTGGTGTCCTTGCCCTGCCATTGTTGGATGTCTCGATGCATAATTATGATTTTTATGCCATCCGAAAAGGGGGTCTGTCATCCTCAGGTTCAGCCAGGCCTCTGTCACCCAAATCAAGTCTGGGATAATGTATTTGCAAAGGTTTTAATGCCAAGGACTCAATATGCTGTTTTATAAAATCAGTAATCTTATTAAAAATAAAGGGTCTTAAGGTAACCATTAACAAAAGACTAATAAGGGTCTCATAAGGGGCTCTGTAGTGACTCAAGACTATTTGTAGTGGAGTCTATAACCTGTTGTAATTTGTCAAAAAATTATGGGAGGAATATATAGAGTGTCTTAGCGTGCCACCAGCAAGTCTAAGGGAAGCTGTCAGTCTATGTGATGTCCAGGGGAAGAAACACAGCACGTCTGGTCTTCTGGTCAGCGCCAACTGATGAAATTTTCTTCTTCTGGTCAGCTGTGGAACAAGCAAAACTAGGAGGCAAGGACCAGGTAGAGAAGAATTGACATGAACATATAGGATGGTGTTGTACCAAAACACAGAGGAGGTGCATACACATTAGAAGTCAAGGTGATGTTTCTTGAACATCAAAGAACATTTTGAGAAAAGTGAGCAGTCAATAGGCATGCAAAGATGAAGTCAGCAGTGGTAGGTCAGCAGAAAGAGAAGACTTGGATAAGCTGGTAAGGTTAGCTGGAGTATATACTGCCATGGCGTCCTTTGTTGTAAGGACTTGCCAACAGGGACTCTGTGGATTTTGCAAGAGCAATGTCATCCACCATAATAAAAGGAAAACAAACATGGACATCCAGTGTTGAAAAAAGAGAAAAAGGAAATATGTCTCTATGACTGGAAAAGTGGGTGGCTTTGTCAATGAGATACAATAAATGGACATTTCAAATTTTTGTAAATATTAAAAAGATTTAGTATGTTACTTCATTGACAGTTTTGCCAGCTGAATACTGGGGGGTGCATTTCCCTTCTTTTTTATTAATTAAGCTTAAGGGTTTTAGTTTTTCTTGTTTGAGCTGTAGCACATATAAATTTAGAAAAAATATCAACTGAGAGAAAAAGTTTTTTGTTTACTAAACATGGGCAGGTGAATTACAATCTATCTGAGAGCATTGGCTTTTATCAATGGAGATTAATCTTAAAAGTCTGAATAGCAAGATCTTAATTAAATAATGCAGGAGCCAGTAAAGTGCTCTCACTATGGCAGGTCAAGTGTTACAGTTTTAAGAGGCTTGTAAAAAAATGATAAAAATTTTTAGGATATGAGTGACTTTAGGAGTCATCACACACCCATAAATAAAAATTAAAAATGTTTAGTTTTAAATCTTACCATATGAGCAGTCAGTTCTTCATGTGCAGATGTACCTATAATTATTTACTTAGGGAGAGAACTTGTACCAAGTTAATTGATGATCTAATGGTTAGAATTAACTTGAGGTTTTTTCTATGATTTTAGAAGGCTCTTTATTAGAATATACCAATATGTTATAGAAAGTCAATACCTAATGTGTTGACATGATAAAATGTTTACCATTTTAGCATTATTTTAAACTGATTAGACAGTTTAAGCACACTATTATGCCTTTAGTTTACTAAGATCTTTACTCATCACAAGGCTATCATGAGTAAGCATAGATATAAAACTCTTAATAGATTTTGTTCCTTAGAACTCTAATATGGCAACTTAAAAGGCTAAAATAAAGCCTCATAGTTTAAATATTCAAAATATTAATTTTGTTAAATCAGGATTTGACAAAAAAAATCTTCTATCAGACCAAAAACACAATGTATTACCTTAATTTATCAAGAATAAACCTCTAGCAGTGTCTTAAAACAAACCAGATAATTTTTAAAAGCAGAAAGATATAAAGAGGGAAACCAGTGCAAGAGCCTCTGGCATGTAAATAATTAACATAACCATTGTGTTATCTTTTACTAACCCAAGCCAGTTTTGCCTGTTTAGTTGAGAAAGTATTTTAAAAGCTGTTTTTTTTTTGAAATCACTTAAACGATTTTAAGTAAAATGTTAAACTTTGTTTGGATCTTTGTTTATCACAAAGCTATCACACCCTTAGGGCAGCTATGAACAAGGGTGGGTACACAACTTAATTGATCTTTCACTTTGATTTAGATAGGTAACTTAAAAAGCTAAGATAAACCTTATAGCTGAAATGTTAAAATAAATTTTTACTGTTAACATTTCTTTTATATGACCATTTTACACTAAATATTTTTGTTGAATCACATTTGGTGAATAAAAAAAAATTTATTCGGCCAGGAATAGCACGTTTAACCCTGTTTTTCCTGGCAAGGCCACTGCTCTACACTGACTGGGTTATTAGAAAGTCAGTTCAAGGATGGAAGTAAATTAACAAACAGTGGCAGTTGATATTGAGGTGCTGGTAATATCTACAATTTTCACAAGAGTGAGAGAGACTACAGAGGCATTTTACCATGCATAGATTTCTCAGAAAATCTTTTTAACTAATGAATTGATGCTGATATTAGCTATCAGAAGGATGAAACTGTCCTATATTTTACTCTGGTAAAGGTGTGCCAACTCTATGAGTCTGGATCTTTAAAACCACATTTAGCTTAACTAAATCTTATTTAAAACTTAAAACAAACTTTAGTTACTTAGGGGTTAACACACATTAATGAAAACAAGGTTAGCACAGACTTAAAACATACATTCTTGGAGAAAGGAAAAATTTCCCTTTGAAAAACCGCTTTGGATTTTGGATTCTTAATTCACAGACTCTCTACCCCCCCCAAGGAGGGGCCTTTGTGGCTTAGGGGAATGATTGACTGAAATTTTTTGCCAATCTGTGGAGCAGGGGCTCTGTGATTGGCTGTGCGGGCGGAACAGGCAGGCTTAGTTTACTGCCGCCGTGCAGAGAAAAAACTTTGGAATTCTTTTTCTGGGCTAAGGTACATTTTATAGTTTTAAAGAAAGTGGTCTAATCAGTATTATTGGCCAAGTCAAGGACCGGAGCACAAAACGGAGGGCCGGTGGTGTAGGGAGGCAGTCTGGACAAGGAAGAGCATAGGGGTTAGGGCTAGCCAGTTTGAGCCTGGCTCCGAGTAACAGGGAAAGCCAAAACCGGGATTGATTTGGATGGTTTAGTTTTAGTTTTAGTTTTAGTTTTAGGGATTGGGTTTAGGTTTTTTGGTGAGGCTAAAAATGTAAGCTCTTCAGTAACTGCAGCTATTTCTTTCATTAATTGAAGCTGCTCTCTCTGGTCAGCAAGGACCTTTCAGAGGGTGGAAATTCCTGTAAGGGCTCCTGAGCGTGCCCGCCTGACAGAGGGATTGTCAAGGAGAGGGTGAGGCTGGAGAGCAGGGGCACGGATATAGGGAGGGGAATTAAAGGGAGGAGGACACCAATCGGGATTGTAGTATCTGGCAGCCTCTTTTTCTAACAAAGCCTCATTCTCCACGGGAAGTGCTTCAGGAGATGGAGGGTTTTGTAAAACTGGATAGAGGCGCGGGAAAGAATGCTAGGTTTCATTCTCATGTGAATTAGCAATAGGAGGGTCAATGAAGGGAACTTTAGTAAGTGCAGTGGAACCTGTAGGGAGGGGAACAGGGCTTTTACTTTCAATGGGTGCTGGGAGGCTTTTATTTTGACTGGGTACTGGGGGATCAAGATCAATAATCACAGAAGGGCATGGGGATGGGGACTTTGTCCTGGACGGCGGACTAGAAAGTTGCCAGAGGACCTTTTCACCCTCTGTAATAAGGTTTTTAATATCAGGGTGATTATTATAGATTTTTAAGATATCATTAATTAAATTCCAGTAACAAAAGGCAGAAACAGGTACACGTTCAGGACCAAAAGACTGATACTGATCGTTAAGACAATCAACAATTCTCCAACGTTTCTCATATAGTGCCTTCCTGGGGGAACCAGGGGCAAATATTTTTAATATAATCTAAAGACTTCTTTAATTCTTTCTTTTTAACCCTATTTCTTCGTGTCTTGAGTGACTCCTTGAGTCCTTTAATGAATAAATAGTTTGCTCAATTCATGTCCCATGGTATTGCTTACCTCAGCCGCTGAGACACTCTCCTCCAGATGCGTCTCACGGTCGGGTATCTCCGTGGCGATCTCTGCGAGTCTTTGCGTTACCCCCTCGGCCGCGGTGACTCAGTGAATTCGGGTAGGCCTACCCCCTCGATCAGCGGAGTTTCTAGGTCCAGAAAGCTTCTTTGCCCCACGTTGGGCGCCAGAATGCCCCGACCAGCAGGGCGGTGAACAGGGGCTAGGAACCCAATGAGACCTGAAATGATAGGGACAAAAGACACGAAGAACGACAGCAAGTCAAGTTTCTGATCAAGCTGTAAATTTTTATTGAGAATACAGGCATTATAAGGCTTTGGGGAATGAGAGGGAGTGCTGGAGGAGGGGAAGGGGGAGAAAAATTCAAAGAGGAATGTTCCTTGCAACAAATGGCAGGAACCAAACTGTGTGTTGACTCACTTGATTACTGATAAATGGTTTACCTAAGGGGATATAGCCTGCCCAGGGGGGAATTAACATTTGTCTTGAGGGGTTCCGTTGTCTCAAAGCTTATCATCTATAAAGCAGAGAAATGGCTCCTGGCAGTCTGGGGTCTGTGGGAATGAGAGATGCTGCCTTACAATCTCTAAAAGCCAGCTTTGAACCTGTCATCAATGAACACAGTGTAGGAGGTTTTTGAATTCTGGTCTTTTTCCAACTCATGTATTTCTCTTCTCGCCTTCTCTGTCTCTAACTCTCACATGCTCTCATACATTCTGTCTTCACTCATTTATATTTGACTTATATACTTATTTTACTGACAGGCCCAGATATACAAAGAGAGTTACCAGAGCACTGCTGAGCTCTGGTTTGTTGTGTTGGAGATTTCACCTAGGCTACAGGA
Source organism: Erinaceus europaeus (assembly GCF_950295315.1). Classification (NCBI taxonomy): domain Eukaryota; kingdom Metazoa; phylum Chordata; class Mammalia; order Eulipotyphla; family Erinaceidae; genus Erinaceus; species Erinaceus europaeus. The sequence continues at coordinate 1,236,730 of NW_026647116.1, forward strand.
GCCTCAGTTTGTAAGTTTTTCTGACACAGGCCATATTCTGTCTCCTCATTTCCATGCCACTATCACCCAGAGTTTATAATAAAGATATACATACATACATACATATATAAATATATATTTATATATCTGTCATTTTTTGAATTGTCGACATATGTATTTGACCTTAATTCAGAATTACCACATTTATAACAGCCTAGTTTTCCAGAAATAATTGGCCATATAGTTGGAGCAGGATTCAATACAATTATAAATAATAGAACCTTCCAGTAGCATTTCTAATCATGTTTCTATCAGCATCCTTATTGTAATTATCATAGCCCAGAACTTCCCTCCTTTTTCTAGTGTAAGCTTCAATATGTATGTGTTTGTTTTCAATTTCCGGAAATATTAATTTCCTTGGACCCTGAAGTGTTAGGGAATTTTTGAAGCAGCCCTCTGTTTCTCAGCAGATGGTTTCTATGTTTCTGCTGTAATCAGGTCTTCTTGTGGTTTTTGTTTTCATTATTTTTTATTTTTTCAAGTCCTTTAAATCATCCCCATTTATTTGCATATTTATGTATTTAGTCAGCTATCACATTAAGGTCATTTCTTTTGCTTGATACATTTTCTCTTATAATTGAAGGGAACGTTTGATGCACAATGCATTTACTGGGGCAAATACTACACACTTATGGTGAAGGCTTGGGTTGTCTGGAGTCTATGGTCATTAGAGCTACTGCCTTACAATCTCTACAACCCAGGTTTGAACCTGTCATGAATGAACACAGTCTAGGGGGTTTTTGACTTCTGATCTATTTCCAACTCCTCTGTTTCTTTTCTCTCCTTCTCTTTCTCTGACTCTCACAGGCTCTCACTCACTCTGTCTGCACTCAGTAATATTTTACTTAGATCCTTATTTTATTGACACTGCCAGATATACAAAGAGAGTTGCCAGAGCACTGCTGAGCTCTGGATTGTTTTGTTGGTGATTTTACCTAGGCTATTGGAGCCTCAGCTTTGTAAGTCTCTTTGACACAAGCCATATTCTGTCTCCTCATATCCATGGCAGTATCTCTCAGACTTTATAATAAAGATATATATCCATATACATATATCAATATACATATATATGTTTCATTTTTAGAATTTTCGACCTATGGTCTCCCTGTGGTTTTTATCATTTTTTTATATTTTCAAATCATCCTAGCTCATCCCAATATATTTGCATATTTATTTATATATTTATTCCAATATCACATGAGGGGTCATTTCTTCTGCCTGATAGATTTTCTCTTATAATTGAAGGGAACTTTGGACACACAATACTTTTCCTTTTGCAGATACTACACACTACTACAACTACTACTGCACTGCTTTTGACAGTGACATCCAATGCACAATGGATTAGTATTGCATGGCTCTAAAGAATGTTCCCTATATAACCTACAAAGTATTTAACCTCACAAATATTTACTCTGTTCTTTCTTGGGGGATGAATGGTTTACAGTCAACAGTTACATGTAATAGTGGCTACGGGGGTAATTTTTGCCACTTTCCCTGTATTTCTGTACATCATTTGTAACTTTCTTATTGAGGAGAAGGAAACAGTCATAAATTGAGAGAGCAGGGCCCAAACAAGAAGAGAGACAGAGAGACAGCTGCAGATCTGATTTGCCACTAGCCCAGCTTTTCCCTAATTATGTAAGTGGTGACCAGGGGCTCAAAATGGGGTCTTGGGCTTCCACATAGTTCTCTGGCATTCTCGCTTAGCCAGAATCTGGGCTAGTTGGCTTGCCCTGACCAGGTAGGTTCTCTGTACATAAGTTGCAGTTGAGGCTGGCTACCTTGACACACATGCTCTGAGACTACTACAGGTGAGCTCTGAGCACACACAGACACACACAGACAGACAGACAGACACAAACACAAACACACACATTACTGTCAGGTCAGGTAGTACAGCATATGGTGAAGGCTGGGGCTGTCTGGGGTCTGTGGGCATGAGAGCTGCTGCCATACAATCTCTACAAGCCAGGTTTGAACCTGTCATCAGTGAACACAATGTAGGAGGTTGTAGAATTCTGGTCTCTTTCCAAATCGTCTATTTCTCTTCTCGTCTTCTCTAACTCTCACATTCTCTGGCTGGCTGGGTGTGTGTCACTGGGACAACAGGTCAATCAGAGTCCAGCTGTTGTGGCTGGTGTGCGTGCCTTCCAGTGGCTGCCCAATGAGCATGCTCCATGGCCGTGTTGGCGGTGCTCAATGTCGCTGGCCAATCACTCACTAGGGACACGGACCCTCCAGGCGTGTCCAAGCACACTGGCCAATGAGATTGCTGGCAAGGTTTCTGGACTTGGCCTAGGCCTCTGGCCTATCAGAGCATGGCTGGCGCCCTGTGGGCGGGCCTTTTGAAGGAAGCCTGATTATGGGAGCTTAGAGCTGGTCTTAAAAGCCTGGGCGTGCTACCAGGAAGTGTGAAGCTGGGTTCAGCCCAGGGCCCTGCCTTGCAGAAGCTCTCCAGTGCACCTGTGTATAACTCCATTTGTGCCTGTGCCTCTGTGGATGTGTGCGTGTGTGTCACTGTGAGATTGTGTGTTTGTGTGTGTGTTTGTGTGTGTGTGTATGAGGGAGGGAGAGACAGAGAACAACAGAATTACTGTGGCAAAGGTGATTTTGTGCAAAACACTTAGTACATTCCAATTTACAGCTCAATATTGACACCATTGTAGCTCTCCTTGGCCCTTGGTCACTTTTCTTCTTTTCAGATGTGAAGACACTGAAGAGGGAGAGGTTTTTGCCCTGAGGCTTGCACTGGGAACTAGCAGCTGCCCTGTGTCTGTTGCCAGACTAGGAAACTTGTGGTGCCTGTCCATGTGTAGAATCTCCTGGATGAGTTCCTTCTCGAGCCTATTTCGCTCGGTACCATTGGAGCTGCATATAGCTAATGATATTACAGGAGGGGTCATTTCTTCTGCTTGATAGATTTTTCTCTTATAATTGAAGGGAAATTTACATTCATAATACATTTCCTGTCGTAAATAATACACACATATGGTGAAGGCTGGGGTTGTCTGGGGTCTGTGGACATGAGACTGCTACCTTACAATCTCTACAACCCAGGTTTGATCCTGACATGTATGAACACAGGGTAGAAGGATTTTGAATACTGCTCTCTTTCCAAATCTTCTATTTCTCTTCTCGGCTACTCTGTCACTGACTCTCACATGCTCTCTCACACTCTCTCTTCACTCTTTAATATTTTACTTATATACTTATTTTACTGACAGGCCCAGATATACAAAGAGAGTCACCAGAGTACTGCTGAGCTCTGGCTGCTTGTGTTGGCGATTTCACCTAGGCTACTGGAGCCTCTGTTTGTAAGTCTTTCTGACACAAGCCATATTCTGTCTCCTCATTTCCATGACAGTATCACTCAGAGTTTATAATAAAGATATACATATATATATATACATATATATTTATATATATGTCATTTTTAGAATTGTCAACCTATGTATTTGACCTTAATTCAGAATTACCAATTTATAACAGCCTAGTTTTTCAGAAATAATTGGCCATATAGTTGGAGCAGCATTCAATACAATTATAAATAATAGAACCTTCCAGTAGCATTTGTAATCATGTTTCTATCAGCATCCTTATTGTAATTATCATAGCCCAGAACTTCCCTTCTTTTTCTAGTGAAAGCTTCAATACGTATGTGTTTGTTTTCCTTTTCCGGAAATCTTAATTTCCCTGGACCCTGAAGTGTTAGGGAATTTTTGAAGCAGCCCTCTGTTCCTCAGCAGATGGTTTCTACCTTTCCGCTGTAATCAGGCCTTCTTGTGGTTTTGGTTTTCTTTTTTTTTTATTTTTTCAAGTCCTCCTAAATCATCTCCATTTATTTGCATATTTTTTTGTTTATTCAGGATCACATGAGGGTCATTTCTTCTGTTTGATATATTTTCTCTTTAATTGAAGGAAATTTTGAAGCAGAATACATTTCCTGGGGCAAATACTACACACTTATGGTGAAGGCTTGGTTTGTCTGGGGTCTGTGGGCATTAGAGTTGCTGCCTTACAATCTCTACAACCCAGGTTTGAACCTGTCATGAATGAACACAGTCTAGGGGGTTTTTGACTTCTGGTCTATTTCCAACTCCTCTATTTCTTTTCTCTCCTACTCTGTCTCTGACTCACAGGCTCTCACTCACTCTGTCTGCACTCAGTAATATTTTACTTAGATCCTTATTTTATTGACACTGCCAGATATACAAAGAGAGTTGCCATAGCACTGCTGAGCTCTGGCTTGTTTTCTTGGCGATTTTACCTAGGCTACTGGAACCTCAGCTTTGTAACTCTCTCTGACACAAGCCATATTCTGTCTCCTCATATCCATGGTAGTATGTCCCAGACTTTATAATAAAAATATACATCCATATACATATATAAATAAATATATATATATATATATGTCATTTTTAGAATTGTCGACCTATGGTATTCCTGTGTTTTTTTTTATTTAAGAAAGGATTAGTGAACAAAAACATAAGGTAGGAGGGGTACAACTCCACACAATTCCCAACACCTAATCCCCATAACCCACCCCCTCCCATGGTAGCTTTCCCATTCTCTAGCCCTCTGGGAGCATGGACCCAGGGTCGTTGAGGGTTGCAGAAGGTAGAAGGTCTGGCTTCTGTACTTGTTTCCCCGCTGAACATGGGCGTTGACTGGTCGGTCCATACTCCCAGTCTGCCTCTCTCTTTCCCTAGTAAGGTGTGTCTCTGGGAAAACTGAGCTCCAGGACACATTGGTGGGGTCTTCAATACAGGGAAGCCTAGCCAGCATCCTGGTGGCATCTGGAACCTGGTGATTGAAAAGAGAGTTAACATATGAGGCCAAACAGTTTGTTGAGCAATCATGGATCCCAAGCTTGGAATAGTGGAGAGGAAGTGTTAGGGAGGTACTCACTGCAAACTCTAGTGTACTTCTGCTTTCAGGTATATATTTTGCAGTAGTTTATGGATATGTGTGCACATAAGCTCTCTCTCACAGAAACTGGTGTATATCTAGATTATGGGACTTTGTTAGAAAGTGAACTACCTGAGATGAAATTAGAGTGTACTATAAAAGGAAAGGACTCACCCGAGTAATGATGTTGAAGGGTTGTCATTCCACACGTGAAGTCTCTGGATACAGTCTGAGGTGAAGCATATTGAGGTGGCAATCGTTGCTTTGGTTAGGTTGTGATCAGCGGATACAATATTATTTGGTATGGATTGGGAGATGCATACAGGAAAGTGGGCCCTATCCAAGGGTTCTAGGACTGGGGGAAGTAGGGGCTCTATAGTGAAGATGTGAGGTTCCTGCTGTCTTAGGGTTCAAAAAGACAATTGATAGTTAATATTATCATCACTTAATATTATCATCACACCATTCCCACCACCAAAGGGCTGTGACCCACCCCTTCTGCCCACTCCCCCCCCCCACTGGCCCAGGAAGCTACATGTCTACCCCTCACCACTGGGTTTTAACAAGATCTTGGCCAACTGGATACAGCAACACATCAAAAAGATTGTTCATCATGACCAAGTGGGATTCATCCCAGGAATGCAAGGCTGGTTCAATATCCATAAGTCAATCAATGTCATTCACCACATCAATAAAAGCAAAGCCAAAAACCACATGATTATCTCAATAGACGCAGAGAAAGCCTTTGACAAAATCCAACACCCATTCATGCTCAAAACTCTACAAAATATGGGAATAGATGGGAAATTTCTCAAGATAGTGGAGTCTATATATAGCAAACCTACAGCCAACATCATACGCAATGGACAGAAGCTGAAAGTATTCCCTCTCAGATAGGGGACTATACAGGGCTGTCCACTGTCACCTTACTCTTCAACATAGTATTGGAAGTTCTTGCCATAGCAATCAGGCAAGAGAAATAAATCAAAGGGATACAGATTGGAAGGGAAGAAGTCAAGCTTTCACTATTTGCAGATGATATGATAGTATACATAGAAAGACCTAAAGAATCCAGTAGAAAATTACTGGAAGTTATTAGGCAATATAGCAAGGTATCAGGCTACAAAATCAATGTACAAAAATCAGTGGCATTTCTTTATGCAAACACTAAATCTGAAGAAGAAGACATCCAGAAATCACTCCCACTTACTGTTTCAGCAAAATCAATCAAATACCTAGAAATAAAGTTGACCAAAGAAGTGAAAGACTTGTATACTGAAAACCATGAATTGCTACTCAAGGAAATAGAAACTGATACCAAGAAATGGAAAGATATCCCATGCTCATGTATTGGAAGAATAAATATCATCAAAATGAATATTGTCCCCAGAGCCATATATAATTTAATGCAATACCCATCAAAGTTCCACCAAGCTTCTTTAAGAGAATAGAACAAACACTACAATCATTTATCTGGAACCTGAAAACACCTAGAATTGCCAAAACCATCTTAAGGAAAAGAAACAGAAATGGAGGCATCACACTCCCAGACCTTAAACAATATTATAAAGCCATCATCATCAAAACAGCATTCCTATACCTCCTATCAGTCTACAAATCTCACATGTAGAGGTCTGAAAATAATTTTTAGCTAGAGACCTGCACAGCTCTGGATTAGGGTAAGAATGCGGATATATTTGGCCCTTCTCTCTTAGCACAAACTACTGCTGCCAAATCATCTACTTCCCTCTTGCTCTTTTTGTCCACCGAGTCCTATCCCAAAACTGTAAATCAAAGAAGAAATAGACACAGTGCAGTTCCCTGCACACAGCAAAGTCTGAGGCTGGACCAGGGAGATGCAATACACCAGCCTGCATCTTGGCTGGAGCATCACTAAGACTATTTCCAAATGGAGAGGCAAGGGCAGTTTTGGAGAGTGGGCTACAGGCCAAGTGTTGCTTCTCATAGTGGGCTAAGACATAGATGTTCTAAGTGTAACCTTTCCTCACAAACATAAAATAACAATGCCACTTGTAAGAAGTATGCATGGGCATGGAGGCTTTGTCTTCAGTGCTCTGGCACTGATCAACACAGGGCCAGCATTTCATTCCTTTTCTGTCACTGTCATTCTGTCTCTCTGACTGTCTCTAGGTGCCTTCTTCACTGGGCCCTTATTGGAAGTCAGTGCATGCATCGTGATCTCGGACTTCCTGGTGCTGAAATTTTCCTTTCTTTGCCCTTTGGATTATTCAGTCTCCTGAATATGTCCTAGTACATTGGGGAACTGAGGAGACAGCGATCCTGCCGCAGGTAACAGGCCTATGTCCATCTCCAGCTGCAGCTGTCCAGGCCCTCTGTGCTTGATTCCCATTCTCCAGGGCCCTGAGGCTGACAATCAGCCTAAATGCAGCCCTCCTCAATTTCCTGCACCGCATCCTTGTCCTTATTCCATGAGAGCCCAGTTCAAGAGAAGTGAAACTCTATCCCCCTGGCACACACATTGTGCTTTCCCTCTATTGGGCCGAATGTAAAGAATCTGTGGTACTGATGGCCACACCAGTGTCCCGATTTCCAGGACTACTATAGGTGAGTTCTGAGCACACACAGACACACACAGACAGACAGACAGACACACACACACACACACACACACATTACTGTCAGGTCTGGTAGTACAGCATATGGAAAAGGCTGGGGCATCTGGGGTCTATGGACATGAGAGCTGCTGCCTTACAATCTCTACAAGCCAGGTTTGAACCTGTCATCAATGAACACAATGTAGCAGGTTTTTGAATTCTGGTCTCTTTCCAACTCATCTATTCCTCTTCAGCCTTCTATGTCTCTAATTCTCACATGCTCTCACACACTCTGTCTTCTCTCATTAATATTTTACTTATATACTTATTTTACTGACAGCCCCAGATATACAAAGAGAGTTACCAGAGCACTGCTGAGCTCTGGCTTGTTGTGTTGGCGATTTCACCGAGGCTACAGGAGCCTCAGTTTGTAAGTCTTTCTGACACAAGACATATTCTGTCTCCTCATTTCCATGCCAGTATCACTCAGAGTTTATATTAAATATATATACATATATAAATATATATACATATATAAATATATATACATATTTATTTATATATCTGTCATTTTTACAATTTTTGACATATGTATTTGACCTTAATTCAGAAATACCACATTTAGAACAGCCTAGTTTTTCAGAAATAATTGGCTATATAGTTGGAGCAGCATTCAATACAAATATAAATAATAGAACCTTCCAGTAGCATTTCTAATAGTGTTTCTATCAGCATCCTTATTGTAATTATCATAGCCCAGAACTTCCTTTCTTTTTCTAGTGTAAGCCTCAATACATGTGTGTTTGTTTTCTTTTTCTGGAAAACTTAATTTCCCTGGATCCTGAAGTGTTAGGGAATTTTTGAAGCAGCCCTCTGTTTCTCAACAGATGGTTTCTATGTTTCTGCTGTAATCAGGTCTTCTTGTGGTTTTTGTTTTCATTTTTTTAATTTTTCGAATTCCTCCTAGATCATCTCCATTTATTTGCATATTTATTTATTTGGTCAGGTATCACATGAGGGGTCATTTCTTCTGCTTGATAGATTTTCTCTTATAATTGAAGGGAAGTTTTGACGCACAATACATTTCCTGGGGAAAATATTACACACATATGGTGAAGGCATGGGTTGTCTGGGGTCTGTGGGCATTAGAGCTGTTGCCTTACAATCTCTACAACCCAGGTTTGAACCTGTCATGAATGAACACAGTCTAGGGCGGTTTTGTCTTCTGGTCTATTTCCAACTCTTCTATTTCTCTTCTCGCCATCTCTGTCTCTGACACTCACAGGCTCTCTCTCACTCTGTCTGCACTCAGTAGTATTTTACTTATGTCCTTATTTTATTTACAGGCCCAGATATACAAAGAGAGTTGCCAGAGCACTGCGGAGCTCTGGCTTGTTTTGTTGGTGATTTCACCTAGGCTACTGGAGCCTCAGCGTTGTAAGTCTCTCTGACACAAGCCATATTCTGTCTCCTCATATCCATGGCAGTATGTCTCAGACTTTATAATAAAGCTATAAATCCATATACATATATATATATATATATATATACATATATATCTGTCATTTTTGGAATTGTCAACCTATGTAATTGATCTTAATCCGAATTAACACATTTATAACAGCTTCCTTTTTCATTAATAATTGGCTACATAGTTGAAGCAGGATTCAATACAATTATAAATAATAGAACCTTCCAGTAGCATTTCTAATAGAATTTCTATCAGCATCCTTATTATACTACAGAACTTGCCTCCTTTCTCTAGTGTAAGCTTCAATACATATGAGTTTCTTTTCAATGTCCTGAAGTCTTAATTTCCCTGGACTCTGAAGTGTCTCAGAATTTTTGAAGCAGCCCTCTGTTTCTCAGCAGATGGTTTCTGTTTCTGCTCTAATCAGGTCTTCTTGTGCTTTTTGTATTTATTTTTCATTTTTGTCAAATCCTCCTAGATCATCCAAATTTATTTGCATATTTATTTATTTATTTAGTCCTATATTCCATGAGGGGTTATTTCTTCTGCTTGATAGATTTTTCTCTTATAAATGAAGGGAAGTTTACACTCACAATACATTTCCTGTGGTAAATACTACACACATATGGTGAAAGCTGTGGTTGTCTGGGGTCTGTGGACATGAGACTGCTGCCCTACACTCTCTACAACCCAGGTTTGAAACTGTCATGTATGAACACAGTGTGGGAGGTATTGGACTTCTGGTCTCTTTCCAACTCTTCTATTTCTCTTCTTGCCTTCTCTGTCTCTGACTCTCACAGGCTCTCACTCACTCTGTCTGCACTCATTAATATTTTACTTATATATAATTTTACTGACAGGCCCAGATATACAAAGAGAGTCACCAGGGCACTGATGAGCTCTGGCTTGTTTTGTTGTCGATTTCACCTAGGTTTCTGGAGCCTCAGCTTTGTAAGTCTCTCTGGCACAAGCCATACTGTGTCTCCTCATAGCCATGCCAGTATACCTCATAGTTTATAATAAAGAAACACATACATATTTTACATATATATATATATATATGTATCAGTCATTTTTAGAATTGTTGATCTTTTTATTTGATCTTAATGCAGAATTACCACATTTATAACAGCCTCGTTATTCATAAATAATTGGTCACATAGTTGGAGCAGGTTTCAATACAATTATAAATTATAAACCTTCCAGGAGCATTTCCAATAGCCTTTCTATCAGTATCCTTCTTGTAATTACCATAGCACAGAACTTGCCTCCAATTTCTAGTGTAAGTTTCAATATGTATGTGTTTCTTTTCATTCACGGGAATTCTAAATTTGCCTGGACCCTGAATTGTCAGGGAATTTTTGAAGCAGCCCTCTGTTTCTCAGCAGACGTTTTCTATATTTCTGCTGTAATCAGGTCTTCCTGTGGTTTTTGTTTTTATTTTTATTTTTTTCAAATCCTCCCATATATTTTCATATTTATTTATATATTTATTTCGATATCACATGAGGGGTCATTTATTCTGCCTGATAGATTTTCTCTTATAAATGAAGGGAACTTTGGACACACAATTCATTTCCTTTTGCAGATACTACATACTACTTCAACTACTACTGCACTGTTTTTGACAGTGACATCCAATGCACAATGGATTAGTATTGCATGGCTCTAATAAATGTTCCCTATTTAACCTACAGTGTTTTTAACCTCACAAATATTTATTCTGTTCTTTCTTGGGGGGTGAATGGTTTACAGTCAACAGTTACATGTAATAGTGGCTACCGGGGTGATTTTTCCCAATTCCCCTGTATTTCTGTACATCATTTGTAACTTTCTTATTGAGGAGAAGGAAACAGTCATAAATTGAGAGAGTAGGGCCCAAGAAGTAAGAGAGACAGAGAGACAGCTGCAGCTCTGATTTTCCACTAGCCCAGGTTTTCCCTAGCTGGGTAAGTGGTGACCAGGGGCTCAAAATGGGGTCCTGGGCTTCCACATAGTTCTCTGGCATTCTTGCTTAGCCAGAATCTGGGCTAGTTGGCTTGCCCTGACCAGATAGGTTCTCTGTACATAAGTTTCAGGTGAGGCTGGCTACCTTGACACCCATACTCTGAGACTACTACAAGTGAGCTCTGAGCACACACAGACACACACAGACAGACAGACACACACACACACACACAAACACAGACACACACACACACACATTAGTGTCAGGTCTGGTAGTACAGCATATGGTGAAGGCTGGGGCTGTCTGGGGTCTGTGGGCATGAGAGCTGCTGCCTTACAATCTCTACAAGCCAGGTTTGAACCTATCATTAATGAACACATTGTAGGAGGTTTTTGAATTCTGGTCTCTTTCCAACTCTTCTATTTCTCTTCTCGCCTTCTCTGTCTCTGACTCTCACAGGCTCCCACTCACTCTGTCTGCACTCAGTAATATTTTACTTATATCCTTATTTTATTGACAGGCCCAGATATACAAAGAGAGTTGCCAGAGCACTGCTGAGCTCTGACTTTTTTGTTGGTGTTTTCACCTAGGCTACTTAAGCCTCAGCTTTGTAAGTCTCTTTGACTCAAGCTATATTCTGTCTCCTCATATCCCTGGCAGTATCTCTCAGACTTTATAATAAAGATATACATCCATATACTTATATAAATATACATATATATGTATATCTGTCATTTTTGGAATTGCCAACCTATGTAATTGATCTTAATCCGAATTAACACATTTTAACAGCTTCTTTTTCATGAATAATTGGCCACATAGCTGGAGCAGGATTCAATACAATTATAAATAATAGAACCTTCCAGTAGCATTTCTAATAGCATTTCTATCAGCATCCTTATTGTAATTATCATAGTACAGAACTTGCCTCCTTTCTCTACTGTAAGCTTCAATACATATGAGTGTCTTTTCATTCTCCTGAAATCTTAATTTCCCTGGACTCTGAAGTGTCTCAGAATTTTTGAAGCAGTCCTCTGTTTCTCAGCAGATGGTTTCTATGTCTCTGCTGTAATCAGGTCTTCTTGTGCTTTTTTTTTTTTTTCAAATCCTCCTTGATCATCTCCATTTATTTGCATATTTATTGATTTATTTAGTCCTATATTCCATGAGAGGTCATTTCTTCTGCTTGATAGATTTTTCTCTTATAATTGAAGGGAAGTTTACACTCACAATACATTTCCTGTCATAAATACTACACAAATATGGTGAGGCTGGAGTTGTCTGGGGTCTGTGGACATGAGACTGCTGCTTTACAATCTCTACAACCCAGGATTGAAACTGTAATGTATGAATACAGTGTGGGAGGTTTTTGACTTCTGGTCTCTTTCCAACTCTTCTATTTCTCTTCTTGCCTTCTCTGTCTATGACTCTCACACGCTCACCCTCACTTTGTCTGCACTCATTAATATTTTACTTATATATTATTTTACTGACAGGCCCATATATACAAAGTGAGTCACCAGGCCACTGCTGAGCTCTGGCTTGTTTTGTTGTCGATTTCACCTAGGTTTCTTGAGCCTAAGCTTTGTAAGTCTCTCTGGCACAAGCCATACTCTGTCTCCTCATAGCCAAGCCAGTATACCTCATAGTTTTTAATAAAGAAATATATATATATATATATATATATATATATATATATATATATATATATATATCAGTCATTATATATATATCATGCCTGTGCCTCGATGGATGTCTGTGTGTGTGACTGTGACAGTGTGTGTGTGTGTGTGAGTGTGTGAGGGAGGTAGAGAGGGAAAGAACAACAGAATCACTGTGGCACAGGTGATTTTGTGCAAAACACAAGGCACATTCTGATTCACAGCTCAATATTGACACCATTGTAGCTCTCCTTGGCCCTTGGTCACTTTTCTTCTTTTCAGATCTAAAGACAATGAAGAGGGAGAGGTTTTTACCCTGAGGCTTGCACTAGGAACTAGCAGCTACCCTGTGTGTGTTGCCTGACTAGGAAACTTATGGTTCCTGTCTATGTGGAGAGTCTCCTGGATGAGTTCCTTCTGGAGCCTTTTTCACTCGGTCCCTTTAGAGCTACATATAGCTAATGATTTTGAAATTTTACTCCTTTGGACAATTCTTTTACTGATGCACAGCTTCTCTCCAAGTTTTAGCAATCAATTGTTTGAATGTCATATCGAATCCATTGTAGAAAATGAATACATCAGTATCTCTCTCTCTTTCTCTCTCTCTCTCTCTCTCTCTATATATATATATATATATATATATATATATATATATGTAACATGTAGAGGTCTGAAAATATTTTTTAGCTAGAGACCTGAACAGCTCTGGATTAGGGTAGTAATGCGGTTACACCTGGCCCTTCTGAGCCACAGTCATGAGATAAATCTGAGAGCCATTTGTATACCTCTTATCACTCTACACATCTCTCTCAGCACAAACTACTGCTGCCAAATCATCTACTTCCCTCTTGCTCTTGTTGTCAACCAAGTCCTATCCCAAAACTGTAAATCAATGAAGAAATAGACATAGTGCAGTTCCCTGCACACAGGACAGTCAGAGGCTGGGCAAGGGAGATGCAATACGCCAGCCTGCATCTTGACTGGAGCATCACTAAGACTAATTCCAAATTGGTGAGACGAGAGCAGTTTTGGAGAGTGGGTTGCAGGCCAAGTGTTGCTTCTCAGAGTAGGCTAAGGCCTACATGTTCTAAGTGTTACCTTTCCTCACAAACATAAAATAGCAATGCCACTTGTAAGAATATGCATGGGCATGGAGGGTTTGTCTTCAGTGCTCTGGCACTGATCAACACAGGGCCAGAATTTCAGTCCTTTTCTGTCACTGTCATTCTGTCTCTCTGACTGTCTCTAGGTGCCTTCTTCACTGCGCCCTTACTGGAAGTCAGTACATTCATCGAGAACTCGGGCTTCCTGGTGTTGAAATTTTCCTTTCTTTGCCCTTTGGATTATTTAGTCTCCTGTATATGGCGTAGTACATGGGGAACTGAGGAGACAGCGATCCTGCTGCAGGTAACAGGCATATGTCCATCTCCAGCTGCAGCTGTTCAGGCCCTCTGTGCTTGACTCCCATTCTCCAGGGCCTTGAGGATGACACTCAGCCTAAATGCATCCCTCCACAATATCCTGCACCGCATCCTTGTCCTTATTCCATGAGTGCCCAGGTCAAGAGAAGTGAAACTATCCCCCTGGCACACACATTGTGATTTCCCTCTATTGGGCCGAATGTAAAGGATATGTGGTACTGATGGCCACACCAGTGTCCAGATTTTCCACGCAAAATGGAAGCTTCCAGGGTTCTGAAAGAGGGTATTTTGATGGCTGTGAAAAGTCTTTTCCAAAAGCCTCATGGGGTTTCAAATCCTTTTGAAACCTGAAGTTCTTTCTTGTATCTAGGGAATATTCTCACCTCTGGCCAGAAGGCCCTCTCAAGTAGGAGCACAGATATTCTGGGGTCAGGAGGTCTGCCAGCCTGCTAGCTCCTGGAGGGATTCCTGAGTATGTCCTCAGAGCCCCAGTGGTAACAGGTGTTTCCAATTGCCTTTATTAGCAGTAGCCAGGCCCTCAGATGAGGGGGGGGGCTGTGATCTCCCCTGGAAACTCCTAATTCAGCCAATTGAGGCATCCATCTTCCTTTTGTCTCTCCATAGCAAGGGCCCAGGGAGTTTGTGCTTCCTGCAAGCAGAGCGACTTTGTATGGGACACTCATGGATGACTAATTCTGGGAATATCTCTGAGTGTGATGTGTGGACACCAGGACACCATGATCAGGGATTGTGAGGCCACAGGAGCAATTACCTTAGCAGGAACCAAAGAGGAGGTTTAAGGGGCCGGGTTCATCCACTATTGTTTGGGCAAACACAGTTCCCATCTATGTTGGAACTCTTTCTGGGCTTGTAATCCGCTGCCCTGTGAAGTGGACTGGGAGCCTGGAGGCTGAGTATGCAGCCAAACATGACTGGACAGGTTCCTGTCCCTGAATTCTGATGGGTGCCCCAGCTTCCCCCATTGGCAGAGTTTGGATGATAGTGAGACAAGAGATTGAATCGGGAACTCAGGAGAGCCAGACATGAGAGTCCCTTTGCATATGCATTCTTGCTTGGCCCGAATCTGGGCTATCTGGCTTTCCTTAACCAGCTAGGTTCTCTGTACATAAGTTGCAGGTGAGGCTGGCTACCTTGCCACACATGCTCTTAGACTACTATAGGTGAGTTCTGAGCACACACAGACACACACAGACAGACAGACAGACACACACACACACACACACACAGACACATTACTGTCAGGTCTGGTAGTACAGCATATGGTGAAGGCTGGGGCTTTCTGGGTTCTGTGGGCTTGAGAGCTGCTGCCTTACAATCTCTAAAAGCCAGGTTTGAACCTGTCATCAATGAAAACAGTGTAGGAGGTTTTTGAATTCTGGTCTCTTTCCAACTCTTCTATTTCTCTTCTTGCCTTCTCTGTCTCTTAACTCTCACATGCTCTCACACACTCTATCTTCACTCATTAATATTTTACTTATATACTTAATTTACTGTCAGGCCCAGATATACAAAGAGAGTCACCAGAGCACTGCTGAGCTCTGGCTTGTTGTGTTGGCGATTTCTCCTAGGCTACTGGAGCCTCAGTTTGTAAGTCTTTCTGACACAAGCCATATTCTGTCTTCTCATTTCCATGCCAGTATCACTCAGAGTTTATAATAAAGTGATTTTTTGCAAAACACTTGGTACATTCTGATTTACAGATCAATATTGACACCATTGTAGCTCTCTTTGGCCCTTGGTCACTTTTCTTCTTTTCAGATGTAAAAACACTGAAGAGGGAGAGGTTTTTGCCCTGAGGCTTGCACTGGGAACTACCTGCTGCCCTGTGTCTGTTGCCCGACTAGGAATCTTTTGATTCCTGTCCATGTGGAGAGTCTCCTTGATGAGTTCCTTCTCAAGCTTTTTCACTCTGTCCCATTGGAGCTGCGTATCTCTAATGATTTGAGAGTTTACTCCTTTGGACAATTCTTTTCCTTATGTACAGTTTCTCTCCAGGTTTTAGCAATCAATTGTCTGGATGTCATATCGAATCCATTGTAGAAAATGACTACATCAGTCCCACTCTCTCTCTCTCTCTCTCTCTCTCTCTATATATATATATATATATATATATATATATATATATATATATTACCTGTAGAGGTCTGAAAATATTTTTTAGTTAGAGACCTGCACAGCTCTGGATTAGGGTAAGAATGTGGATACACTTGGCCCTTCTGAGCCACAGTCATGAGAGACATCTCACAGAGCCATTCGTATACCTCATATAACTCTACAAATCTCTCTCTATAAAACTACCTCTGACAAATCGTCTACATCCCTCTTGCTCATTTTGTCCAACGAGTCCTATCCCAAAACTGTAAATCAAAGAAGAAATAGACATAGTGCAGTTCCCTGCACACAGGACTGTGTGAGGCTGGACTAGGGAGATGCAATACACCAGCCTGCATCTTGGCTGGAGCATCACTAAGACGACTTTCCCAATTGGAGAGTTGAGGGCAGTTTTGGAGAGTGGGCTGCAGACCAAGTGTTCTCAGAGTGGGCTAAGACCTAGATGTTTTAAGTGAAACGTTTCCTCACAAACATAAAATAACAATGCTACTTGTAAGAAGTATGCATGGGCATGGAGGGTTTGTCTTCAGTGCTCTGGCACTGATAAACACAGGGCCAGAATTTCAGTCCTTTTCTGTCACTGTCATTCTGTCTCTCTGACTGTCTCTAGGTGCCTTCTTCACTGGGCTCTTATTGGAAGCCAGTGCATGCATCATGATCTCGGACTTCCTGCTTTTGAAATTTTCCTTTCTTTGCCCTTTGGATTATTTAATCTCCTGCATATGCCATAGTACATTCAGGAACTGAGGAGACAGCGATCCTGCTGCAGGTAACAGGCATATGTCCATCTGCAGCTGCAGCTGTCCAGGCCCTCTGTGCTTGACTCCCATTCTCCAGGGCCCTGAGGTTGACAATCAGCCTAAATGCAGTCCTCTTCAATTACCTGCACCACATCCTTCTCCTTATTCCATGAGAGCCCAGGTCAAGAGATGTGAAACTCTATCCCCCTGGCACACACATTGTGCTTTCCATCTATTGGGCCGAATGTAAAGGATCTGTGGTACTGATGGCCACACCAGTGTCCATATTTTCCACGCAAAACGGAAGCTTCCAGGGTTCTGAAAGAGGGTGTTTTGATGGCTGTGAAAAGTCTTTTCCAAGTGCCTCATGGGGTTTCAAATCATTTTGAATCCTGAAGTTCTTTCTTGTATCTAGGGAATATTCTCACCTCTGGCCAGAAGGCCCTCCTAACTAGGAGCACAGCTATCCTGTGGTCAGGAGGTCTGAGAGCCTGCTAGCTCCTGGAAGGGATTTCTGAGTATGTCCTCAGGTCTCAAGTGGTAACAGGTGCTTCCAATTGCCTTTATTAGCAGCAGCCAGGCCCTCAGGTGAGGGGCTGGACTGTGATCTCCACTGGAAGCTCCTAATTCAGCCAATGGAGGCATCCATCTTCCTTTTGTCTCTCCATAGCAACGGCCCGGGGAGTTTGTGCTTCCTGCAAGCAGAGTGACTTTGTATGGGACACTCATGCATGCCTAACTCTGGGAATCTCTCTGAGTGTGATGTGTGGACACCAGGACACCATGATCAGGGATTGTGAGTCCACAGGAGCAATTGCCTTAGCTGGACCCAAAGGGTAGGTGTAAGGGGACGGGTTCATCCACTATTGTTTGGTCAAACACAGTTCTCATCTATGTTGAAACACAGCTCTTTCTGGGTTCATTCTGGGCTTGTAATCTGCTGCCCTGAGCAGTGGACTGAGAGTCTGGAGGCTGAGTAGGCAGCCAAAAGTGATTGGACAGGCTCCTGCTCCTGAATTCTGAGGCATGCCCCAGCTTACCCCGTTGACTGTGTTTGGATGATAGTGAGGCATGAGATTGAATCGGGAACTCAGGAGAGTGAGACACGAGAGTCCCTTTGCATTTGTCTTCTTGCTTAGCCAGAATCTGGGCTAGCTGGCTTGCCCTGACCAGCTAGGTTCTCTGTACATAAGTTGCAGGTGAGGCTGGCTACCTTCCCACCCATGCTCTGAGACTACTATATGTGAGCTCTGAGCACACACAGACACAGACAGACAAACAGACAGACACACACACACATTACTGTCAGGTCTGGTAGTATACCATATGGTGAAGGCTGGGGCTGTCTGGGGTCTGTGGGCATGAGAGCTGCTGCTTTACAATCTCTACAAGCCAGCTTTGAACTTGTCATCAATGAACACAGTGTAGGAGGTTTTTGAATTCTGGTGTCTTTCCAAGTCATCTATTTCTCTTCTCGCCTTCTCTGTCTCTAACTCTCACATGCTCTCACACACTCTGTCTTCAATCATTAATATTTTACTTATATACTTATTTTACTGAGTTCTGGATGAAGTCTGCCGTGGCACCCCCGGACCCCGGACACCGGACCCCGGATCCCGGATCCCAGACCCCGGACCGCCTTCATTGAGGAGCCGGTGGGTCGACCAGCAGTCCCTTGGGACTTGGTCGCTGGCAGAGTGGCTCGCGGGTCTACTGGGCATCTGGATGAAGTTCACCGTGGCACCCCTGGATCCAGGATCCCGAATCTCAGACTGCCTTCGTTGTGGAGCCGGCGGGTCACCTCCCTTGGGACTTAATCGCTGGATGAAGTCCGCTGTGGCATCTCAGGATCCCAGGACCCCACTACCCCACCACCCCGCCACCCTGCCATTTCCTGGACTGCTGCCTTGTGGAGCCGGCAGGTCGACCAGCACTCTCCTGGGACTTAGTCTCTGGCAGAAGAATTTGCTAGTTGGAAAGGAAGTCTGAATGATGTTGCACTCTTGCTCCTTGAATTGCCTCAGGCTTCCTGGCCATGGTTGTGGAGCCTCAGGAATGAGGATCTCTTAGCATAACCATTATCCTCTCTACCCCTGCTTGGCAACACTTTGTATCTTTCTGGCCAGAAATTTGCATTGTAAATGTATGGGTGGGTTGGGGTGGAGTGGAGTGGAGTGAAGGGTGAAGGGTGGTGGTGAGCAGAGTGTTGGGGATTCCTCAGAGAAAGGGTACCTGGTAGGTAGCAACCGCCCCCAATTTCCTTTCCCTCACCCCCACCATTTTTTATTCACTGGATTTATATATCTATATATTTTTATATATGAGCAGAAAAGAAATGTCTGTATATAATGGGTATCATGTCTGTCCAAGACCACACACACATTCCTTTAGAAAATAAAACCGGTGGAGGGGAACAACACACATTGCTTGCTTGCTTGCTGAATGTATGAATGAATAAAGCTGGGGGTTGTGTGTCACAAAGCCTTATTTCTGCTGTTGTTCATCTCAAGAGCTACTGAGGAACAGGATTCCCTGTCTTGCACGTACAGGTTTTGTGAAGGCACCAGGGACTGACTGAAGTTGTAACCTAAGAGGAGTCCAATACATGAAAGTCTTTTGCATATTCTTGGTATCTCCGGGGTCCCTTTCTCTCCTGTCTGATTCTATTTTAGTATATTCATTGTCTATTACATGCCTGAGAGAGCTTAACAGATAGTGTGTGTGTGTGTGTGTGTGTGTGTGTGTGTGTGTGTGTGTGTGTGTGTGTGTGTGTGTGTTGGAGGGGTGGGGCGTCAGGGGAGAAGAGAAGGCTGTGCATCTCTCTCTCAAGATAAACAAATTATCTTTTAAAAATATTTTATTTATTTACTTATTTATTCCCTTTTGTTGTCTTTGGTTTATTTTCGTCGCCTTTGTTGGATGGGGCAGAGAGGAGGGGAAGACAGAGAGAAAGATAGACATCTGCAGACCTGCTTCA
Organism: Erinaceus europaeus; assembly: GCF_950295315.1. Taxonomy (NCBI): domain Eukaryota; kingdom Metazoa; phylum Chordata; class Mammalia; order Eulipotyphla; family Erinaceidae; genus Erinaceus; species Erinaceus europaeus. Next base: position 1,256,607 of record NW_026647116.1, read on the forward strand.
ACTCTGCTTGCTTGTGAAGCAACTAACTCCCCTGCAGGTGGGGAGCCTGGTGCTTGAACCGGGATCCTCACACTGGTGGTCCTTGCCCTTTGTGCCACGTGCACGCTTGACCTGCTGTGCTCACGCCCGACTGACTCCCTTATGTATTTATTTAATTATTTATTTATTTATTTATTTGTTTGTTTATGAGAATGACAGGAGGAGACAGAAAGAACCAGACATCACCCAGGTACATATGTTACCGGGGGGGTTTGAACTCGGGGACCTCATGCTTGAGAGTTCAGTGCTCTATCCATCAGGCTACCTCCCGGATCACTAAATTATCTTTATGTCTTGGATAGAGATAGCCAGAAATTGAGAGGGAAGGGGTGGGGGGAGTGGGGGAGAGAAAGAGAGACACCTGCAGCCCTGCTTCACTACTTGTGAAAGAAGAGGAAAGAATACAGAAAGCAGGGTGTGTCCTTCTCCTCCTTCTCCTTCTCCTTCTCCTTCTCCTTCTCCTTCTCCTTCTCCTTCTCCCAACAGCACTGCTCAGCTGTGGCTCATGGTGGTGTGGGGGCTGGAACCTGGGACCTTGGAGTCTCAGTGCTTGAGTCTGTTTGCATAAACATTATGCTGTTTCACTCACCCTTTCTTTGCTTGCTTGCTTGTTTGCTTTCTCTTTTAATTTTTCCTTCTCCTCCCTCTACAAACACCCACCCCCCCACTAAATTTCATGCTGGACTACTTTGTCCTTCTCCTCCTCCTCTCCTCCTCCTCCTCCACCTCCTTCTCCTTCTCCCTCTCCCAATAGCACTGCTCAGCTGTGGCTTATGGGGGTGTTGGGGCTGGAACCTGGGACCTTGGAGTCTCAGTGCTTGAGTCTGTTTTCATAAACATTATGCTCTTTCACTCACCCTTTCTTTGCTTGCTTGCTTGCTTGCTTTCTCTTTTAATTTTTCCTTCTCCTCCCTCTACAAACACCCACCCCCCCACTAAATTTCATGCTGGACTACTTTGTCCTTCTCCTCCTCCTCTCCTCCTCCTTCTCCTTCTCCCTCTCCCAATAGCACTGCTCAGCTGTGGCTTATGGGGGTGTGGGGGCTGGAACCTGGGACCTTGGAGTCTCAGTGCTTGAGTCTGTTTTCATAAACATTATGCTCTTTCACTCACCCTTTCTTTGCTTGCTTGCTTGCTCTTTTAATTTTTCCTTCTCCTCCTTCTACAAACACCCACCCCCCACTAAATTTCATGCTGGACTACTTTGGCCTCAGGAAAACAGTTCAAGCTACCTCAACTTGAAAACAACAACAAAACAAACAAACAAACAAAAAACAAAAAAACAAGAAAGAAAAGAAAAGAAAAAAGAAAGCACATTTCATTCCCCCCTCCCCCCTCTCTCTGCAGCTTGGAAACAACAACAACAACAGTTGAGTGTTGAGGGAAGATAAAAAAGACCATCCCGCCCCAAAGCTGGGACTATCTGCATCTGAATGAAGCCTTTGAAAGGATGGTCCACTCTGGTGAGATCCAGTTCATTCATTCATTCATTCATTCATTCATTCATTCATTCATTCTTACAAAAACAATGTTTCTAGAAAGGACACACCTCCTGCTCTCCATCTCCCCAACTTGTGGTCAGTGGTCATTTCCCCATGAAAAATAAAATAAATGAATAACAGAAATTTCTTCCGCGGGGGAGGGGGAACCCAAGGCTACAGATGCAGGTGGAGGCTGAGAAGGCAGAGCCATGAACAAGCTCTTTGCTTCCAGCATTGAAATACTAATGAGAGAAAGATGTCAGTCTGTCATCTATGGCACGGAAGTAACAGACTCTGGGGTGGGGGTCGGGGTCTGGGGGGGAGTGTTCAGCTCTTGGGTCATGATGGGAGAGGAGAACCTATTGGGGGTTGAAGAGTTATATGGAAAGATGAGACATGTTGTACATATACAAACTGCTGTATTTTTCTGTCGACTGTAAACCATTAACAACACCCCCCATGAAGGAAGGAAGGAAGGGAGGGAGGAAGGAAGGAAACAGAGAAAGAGAGAGAGAGAGAGACAGAAAGGTCTCCTGTGAGCCTGCTGCATACTACCATGCCTTTTCTGGCTAGAGGCCCCAGATGTCCCAAGGCAAAGCACACCACTGTCAAACCAGAAAAGACCAGTGTTCCTATCTGCCTATTTCAGTGCCTCCGTTCCTATGATTGAATATATATATATATATATATATATATATATATATATATATATATATATATATATCTATTTATCATTCTCCTCCTTCTCCTTCTCCTTCTTATCCCTCCAGGGTTATTGCTGGGCTCCTTGCCTGCACCATGAATCCACCACTCCCAGGGGCCATTTTTCCCCCTTTTGTTGCCCTTGTTTATCCTCCTTCTTGCCCCCCACCCCAGCAGTGCTCAACTCTCCTTTATGTTGGGGGGGGGTGGAGAATCGAACCTGGTACTTGGTAGACTCAGGCATGAGAGTCTCTGTGATAAACCTATTCCTTTGTTAATGGTGAAAAGTGTGGAAAGGGTGACCTACCAAAAGACAGGCATATACACAACTCTCTCCTCTCTTTCTCTCTCTCTCTCTCTCTCTCTCTCTCTCTCTCTCTCTCACACACACACACACACACACACACACACACTTTTTTGTTCTAAGTCCCATCTCTAATAAAATACTTTGGGGGGGCAGGGAGGGAGGGAGGGAGAGAGAGAGAGATGGGTGAGAGTAACCCGGAAAAATGCCATTTCTTTGCATGTGATCAGAAAAGGTTCAGACTAAAATATCATTTTATATTTAAAATGAGAACATCCAAGAGTGTACGAGACAGCAACAGAGATGAAAATAGGTGGAACTCCACAGATGTTGGTGCGTGTGTGCATGTGTGTATAAAAGCCATTTACACATTGACATCCCCCCACACACATAGGCATACACACAGAAAAGGTGGAGGGATTAGGCCTCCTTTCTTTTCTAAGAATTCACACCTCTCCCCTTTGGGAGGGGTATATAGTTTTCTAAATACACCTACCCCGAGCTCAGAAAAAAATTGATTTTTGAGTAATTAATTAATTGACTGCCTCACTTTAATTCATTGACTGGGCCCCCCTTCCTCCTCCTCCTCCTCCTTCTCCTCCTCCTCTACCACCACCACTACCATCCCCTTTTAAATTATTTATTTTCTCACTCTCTCCCTTCTTGCCTTGAGTCCCCTCACCATGTGACACATGCCCTCTGATGGAGGCATCATTAAAACTATCCATTTACATGGTGATAGGGTTCAGGACACAAAGGTTTGTCACTTTATTTTCATTTAATTTTATTTTATTTAAGATTGTACTTATTTCTGAAGCAGAAAGATATGACGGGAGACAGAGAAAGAGCCAGACATCACTCTGGTACATGTGCTGCCAGGGGTCAAACTCAGGACCTCCTTGTCGTTGAAAGTCCAATACTTTATTTATCCACCTCACAACCTTCTGGACCGCCACAATGTAACTTTTCATTTCATAGGAAGAAATCTAAGAAACCACAGTGAGAACCACTGAGGATGAAAAGAGATGGAACTCCAAAGGCAGTGGTGTGTTGTTTTCATGTCTTTCTCACACCCTGTACTCTGTCTCTGTCTCTCTCTCTCTCTAGAAAAAATGGAGGGACTGGGGAGGCCCGGGTGGTAGTGCAGAGGGTTAAGTACACATGGTAGGGAGCAGACCTGCAGACCTGCTTCACAGCTTCTTCCAGCCTCCCCCCACCCCCACCAGCCACCCATGAGAGAGGCTCTAGACCTGGGATGCCCACTCTGGTCATTGCACTTTGTACCATGCACTCCCAAACCACAGAGCTACAGTCAAGCTACCCCCCAAACCCCACCCCAGGTGTCTATCTTTCTCTCCCCCTCTTGGTCTTCCCCTCCTCTCTGGATTTCTCTCTGTCCTATCCAACAACAACGACAGCAATAATAACAATGGTAATGATGAACAATCAGGGCCATACAAAGCGGGGGGAGGATGGCCTCTAGGATTCGTACTGTAGGCATGGAACCACAGACATTAACCTGGGTGGGTGGCGGGGGGGGAGAGGAAGGATGCTTAGGTCTACTTTTCCTTTCCTAGAACACTCCCCCTGCACTGCTGTTGCTGTTGTTGCTGTTGCCATTCTAGGAGGGTGTTCACAGCCTGTGAAGTGACTCCCCTGCAGGTGGGGATCCAGAGGCTTGAACTGGGATCCTTCCTCCCATCCTTGAGCTTTGCATCAAGCGCCCTTAACCCGCTGTGCTACTGCTGGACTCCCACTAATGTTATGTTTTGATTTTTACCAGATCACTGCTCAGCTCTTGTTTTCTTTACTTTTCTCTTTTTTTTTCTTCTTTTGCCTGTTTGTTTGTATTATGGCTGGAGCTCAGTGCCTGCTTGCACTACAAATCCACTGCTCCTGGAGGTTGTTTTTCCCATTTTTTGCCCTTGTTGTTACTGTCGTTGTTGTTGTTAATGTTATTCTTGTCAATGCTGTCTCAGCTCTTGTTGTTATATGGAAAAAACAAGACCCTGATGGGGGGGGAGAAAAGGGGGGCAGGGGTTGGGTTTGGTTTATACAAAAGAAGTTGTACAATCTTTGGTTATACAAAAGACCTTCACTTTTTCCCCTGAGGCCTCAAAGTGCCAGCCAGATTCATTGCACAACAGGCCACAAACCAGAGCTGAGTAGTGCTCTGGTTGGTCTCTGTGTGTAGATTTCTCTCTCTCTCTCTCTCTCTCTCTCTCTCTCTCTCTCTGTCACCAGATGGTGGCTGGGGGGGTATGGTGTCAACTGATTGAACCTGAGACTTTTGAAACCTCAGGCATGAGAGTCTCTTTCTATAATCATTATGCTATTTACCCCCACCCCGACCCTGTAGATTTCTCCTTTCTCACAAATACATAATTTCTTAAGTTTTATTTATAAAATGGAATAAATACAATTTTAAAAGCATTTATTTTTTATTTATTGACTGACTTTTCTTTTTTTTAAATATATATGAACATATATATATATATATATATATATATATATATATATTAAATATATATGACCCTGCAATTCCCCTCCTGGGGATATATCCTAAGGAACCCAACACATCCATCCAAAAAGATCTGTGTACACATATGTTCTTGGCAGCACAATTTGTAATAGCCAAAACCTGGAAGCAACCCAGGTGTCCAACAACAGATGAGTGGCTGACCAAGTTGTGGTATATATACACAATGGAATACTACTCAGCTGTAAAAAATGGTGACTTCACCGTTTTCAGCCGATCTTGGATGGACCTTGAAAAAATCATGTTGAGTGAAATAAGTCAGAAACAGAAGGATGAATATGGGATGATCTCACTCTCAGGCCGAAGTTGAAAAACAAGATTAGAAAAGAAAACACAAGTGGAACCTGAAATGGAATTGGAGTATTACACCAAAGTAAAAGACTCTGGGGTGGGTGGGTGGGTGGGGAGAATACAGGTCCATGAAAAATGATGAATTAAATAGTGGGGGTTGTATTGCTAAATGGGAATCTGGGGAATGTTATGCATGTAAAAAAAAAAAAGAAGTAGAAACGCAAAGCAGAAATTGACTGAGTTTGTAGTATGGCACCAAAGTAAGAAAGCAGAAGTATACTAGAGTTTGCAGTGAGTACCTCCCTAATACTACCTTTCCACTTTTCCAAGCTTTGGGTCCATGATTGCACAACAATTTGTTTGGCTTTGTATGTTAACTCTCTTTTCAGTCACCAGGTTCCAGGTGTCATCAGGATGCCGGCCAGACTTCCCTGGATTGAAGACATCACCAATGTGTCCTGGAGCTCAGCTTCCCCAGAGACCCATCCTACTAGGGAAAGAGAGAGGCAGACTGGGAGTATGGACCGACCAGTCAACGCCCATGTTCAGCGAGGAAGCAATTACAGAAGCCAGACCTTCTACCTTCTGCATCCCACAATGACCCTGGGTCCATGCTCCCAGAGGGATAGAGAATGGGAAAGCTATCGGGGGAGGGGGTGGGATATGGAGATTGGGCAGTGGGAATTGTATGGAGTTGTACCCCTCCTACCCTATGGTTTTGTTAATTAATCCTTTCTTAAATAAAAAATAAAAAAATAATAATAATATATATATATATGAACAAGGGCAACAAAACTGAGAGGGGGGAAGAAAAAAAAAGGCCTCCAGGAGCAGTGGAATCCTGGTGCAGGCACCAAGCCCCAGCAATAACTTGGGAGGGGAATATGTATGTGTGTGTGTGTGTGTATTTTTTTTTCCATTGCATACTATGTGTGCCTAACCCAGTGTGCCATGCCACCACCCAACTCCCGACTCTATCTATCTATCATCTATTTTCATTTGAGAGAGGGAGCTGAGGTCTCAGGTGGGATCCCCACAGACCAAGACCTGTTGCCAGAACTCAGCTATATTCTGGACTCTCCCTCCTGCCTTCCCCCCTCCTTTTTTGTTTTTTTAAATCTACTCTTCAATATAACAATCCGGATACATTGTAAGGGGTTCAGTATAAACTGTAACTTTTCCTTTAAAAGAAAGATATCCAATAAACCATAGGGAACTCCAAAGGTGTCCTTCCCACACCCTTCTTCTGCCTCTTTCTCTCTCTCTCTCTCTCAATAGAGGGACTGACTACCTCGACCCCCCCAACACTTACTGTTCCCTCTCCCCCAAACACACTTTAGGGGTAGGGATGTACAGTTTTCTAAATACACCTCCCCCTAGTTCAGAAAGAAAGATTGGGGGGCCGGTTGTCGGTGCACCTGGTTAAGCACACAGAGAAAGAAATGCAAGGAGCCTGGTTCCTGCCTGGGTCCTGCCACCACTGCCTGCACAGCTGTTTCAGTCACTAACCTTTGCTCATGGACTTCCTCCCCACAAGGCTCCCTCCCTCCCTCCTCCCCCATTTCCCTGCCCTCCATGCACTCCCTCCCTCCATCACTCACTCAGGAATGCATGTCCGGCTTGCCCACTGGCCGTGTGTGTGTGTGTATGTGTGTGTGTGTGTATGTGTGTGTGTGTGCGCGTGCGCGCCCTGATCCTGCCTGGGGCCGCCATCGCGGCGATCCTCCTGGGGTCCGCGGGCTTCCGCCGCCTACGCCCGCCCGCCGGCGGCCTGACTTTCACTTTCTCGGCTCATGGGGATGAGTGTAGGGTGCCCCCTGGCGACCGCTTCTATATTGCCGCCGCCTCCTCCAGAGTTCCGGCTGCAGAGGCAGAGGGGAGAGATCTGGCTGCGCTTGGCCTGGCGAGAGTTCCCAGGAGCCCGGCTGTCAAGCGGGTCTGTCGTGCCCCTGGTGGCCTGTGCGCACACCACTCTCTGGATGCATGCCTTAGCTGCAGTTTACTAGGGGAGTGAGTGTTGCCGGCCAGGCGACACCGCCATGGCGCTGCCCGGGCAGGCGCTCGGGCGGGCGTCTTGAGACCAGCCGGTCTGGCCGGACGGTCGCCGCCGCCGCCGCCGCCGCGCGTTCGGGACCAGGGCCCGGTGCGGAAAGCCGCTCGTCCTGGGAAGCGGGGCACGGCCGGAAAGGCGGCCGCCCCCTCGCCCGTCACGCACCGCACGTTCGTGGGGAACCTGGTGCTAAACCATTCGTAGACGACCTGCTTCTGGGTCAGGGTTTCTTACATAGCAGAGCAGCTCCCTCGCTGGGATCTATTGAAAGTCAGCCCTCGACACAAGGGTTAGTCTTGCTCTCGCCCTCTCCCACCCTCTCGGGGGTGGGGGGAGGTGGAGGGGCGGGGTCGGTCCATCCATCCATCCATCCCATCCGGCCCCTGCCCTGCCTTCTCCCATCCATCTCCGCCTGGGTGTCTGGGCTCAGGAGAAGGGGGGGACGCGGCGCACTCCGTGATTGTGGCGGCGCGTTCGCGCGAGCGCCCGGCCCGCCGCCAGGCCCTCGTGGGAACTCTTGCCTGGCCCGCCGCCGGGCCCTCGCGGGCGCTCTTGCCCGCCCGCCCACCCGCTGCCCGGGAGGCGGGTGTGGGGGGGTGGCAAAGCGCCTCGAGGCGTAGGCGCGGTGCTCGCGCCTGTCCTCCTAGACCGGCAGTGGGGTCGACCAGCAGCCCGCTCCCGACTCCTGATGGATCATCGGCCCGCGGTTGTGGAGGCGGCGGGTCGACCAGCAGTCCCTTGGGACTTTGTCGCTGGTGGAGCTGCTAGTGGGTAGATCGGGCATCTGGATGAAGTCCGCCATGGCACCCCCGGACCCCGGACCGCCTTCGTTGTGGAGCCGGTGGGTCGACCAGCAGTCCCATGGGACTTAATCGCTGGATGAAGTCCGCCTTAGGATCCCAGGATCCCGCCACCGCGCCACCCTGTCGTTTCCTGGACTGCCGCCTTGTGGAGCCGGCGGGTCGACCAGCACTCCCCTGGGACTTAGTCTCTGGCAGAAGAATTTGCGAGTTGGAACTGAAGTCTGAATGATGTTGCACTCTGGCTCCTTGAATCGCTGCAGGCTTCCTGGCCATAGTTGTGGAGCCTCAGGAATGAGGGTCTCTTAGCATAACCATTATCCTCTCTACCCCTGCTTGGCAACACTTTGTATCTTTCTGGTCAGAAGTTTGCATTGTAAATGAGTGGGTGGGTTGGGGTGGAGTGGAGTGGAGTGAAGTGAAGGGTGAAGGGTGGTGGTGAGCAGAGTGTTGGGGATTCCTCAGAGAAAGGGTACCTGGTAGGTAGCCACAGACAGCAACAAAGATGAAAATAGGTGGAACTCCACAGATGTTGGTGCGTGTGTGTGAGTGTGTGTGTGTGTGCATGTGTGTATAAAGGCCATTTACACATTTACACATTGACATCCCCCCAAACACACAGGAATACACACAAAGAAAAGGTGGAGGCATTAGGCCTCTCCTTTCTTTTCTAAAAATTCACCCCTCTCCCCTTTGGGAGGGGTATATAGTTTCCTAAATACACCTACCCCAAGCCCGGAAAAAATTGATTTTTGAGTAATTAATTAATTGACTGCCTCACTTTAATTCATTGACTGGGCCCCCCTTCCTCGTCCTCCTCCTCCTCCTCTACCACCACCACTACCATCCTTTTTAAATTATTTATTTACTCACTCTCTCCCTTCTTGCCTTCAGTCCCCTCACCATGTGACACATGCCCTCTGATGGAGGCATCACTAAAACTATCAATTTACATGGTAATAGGGTTCAGGACACAAAGGTTTGTCACTTTATTTTCATTTAATTTTATTTTATTTAAGATTGTACTCATTTCTGAAGCAGAAAGATATGACGGGAGACAGAGAAAGAGCCAGACATCACTCTGGTACATGTGCTGCCAGGGGTCAAACTCAGGACCTCCTTGTCGTTGAAAGTCCAATACTTTATTTATCCACCTCACAACCTTCTGGACCGCCACAATGTAACTTTTCATTTCATAGGAAGAAATCTAAGAAACCACAGTGAGAACCACTGAGGATGAAAAGAGATGGAACTCCAAAGGCAGTGGTGTGTTGTCTTCATGTCTTTCTCACACCCTGTACTCTGTCTCTGTCTCTGTCTCTCTCTCTCTCTGGAAAAAATGGAGGGACTGGGGAGGCCCGGGTGGTAGTGCAGAGGGTTAAGTACACATGGCAGGGAGCAGACCTGCAGACCTGCTTCACAGCTTCTTAGAGCCTCCCCCCACCCACACCCGCCACCGGAGTGGCTCTCAACCTGGGATGCCCACCCTGGTCCTTGCACTTTGTACCATGCACTCCCAAACCACAGTGCTACAGTCAAGCTCCCCCCAACCACCACCCCAGGTGTCTATCTTTCTCTCCCCCTCTAGGTCTTCCCCTCCTCTCTGGATTTCTCTCTGTCCTATCCGACAACAATGAAAGCAATAATAACAACGGTAATGATGAACAACCAGGGCCATACAAAGCGGGGGGGGGATGGCCTCTAGGATTCATACTGTAGGCATGGAACCACAGACATAAACCTGGGTGGGGGGCGGGGGGGAGAGGAAGGATGCTTAGGTCTACTTTTCCTTTCCTAGAACACTCCCCCTGCACTGCTGTTGCTGTTGTTGCTGATGCCATTCTAGGAGGGTGTTCACAGCCTGTGAAGTGACTCCCCTGCAGGTGGGGATCCAGAGGCTCAAACCTGGATCCTTCCTCCCATCCTTGAGCTTTGCATCAAGCACGCTTATCTGCTGCGCTACTGCTGGACTCCCACTAATGTTATGTTTTGATTTTTACCAGAGCACTGCTCAGCTCTTGTTTTCTTTACTTTTCTCTTTTTCTTTTTTTTTCTTCTTTTGCCTGTTTGTTTATATTATGGCTGGAGATCAGTGCCTGCTTGCACTACAAATCCACTGCTCCTGGAGGTTGTTTTTCCCATTTTTTTGTCCTTGTTGTTACCATTGTTGTTGTTGTTAATGTTATTCTTGTCAATGCTGTCTCAGCTCTTGTTGTTATATGGAAAAAACAAGACCCTGATGGGGGGGAAGAAAAGGGGGGCAGGGGTGGGGTTTGGTTTATACAAAAGCAGTTGTATAATCTTTGGTTATACAAAAGACCTTCACTTTTTACCCTGAGGCCTCAAAGTGCCAGCCAGATTCATTCCACAATAGGCCACAAACCAGAGCTGAGTAGTGCTCTGGTTGGTCTCTGTGTGTAGATTTCTCTCTCTCTCTCAATCTCTCTCTGTCACCAGATGGTGGTTGGGGGGGATATGGTGTCCAGTCATTGAACCTGAAACTTTTGAAACCTCAGGCATGAGAGTCTCTTTCTATAACCATTATGCTATTAACCCCCACCCCGACCCTGTAGATTTCTCCTTTCTCACAAATACATAATTTCTTAAGTTTTATTTATAAAATGGAATAAATACAATTTTTAAAAGCATTTATTTTTGATTGATTGACTGACTTTTCTTTTTTTTAATATATATAAACAAGGGCAACAAAACTGAGAGGGGGGAAGAAAATAAAAGGCCTCCAGGAGCAGTGGAATCCTGGTGCAGGCACCGAGCCCCAGCAATAACTTGGGAGGGGAATATGTATGTGTGTGTGTGTGTGTGTGTGTGTGTGTGTATTTTTCCCATTGCATACTATGTGTACCTAACCCAGTGTGCCATGCCACCACCCAACCCCCGACCCTATCTATCTATCTATCTATCTATCTATCTATCTATCATGTATTTTCATTTGAGAGAGGGAGCTGAGGTCTCAGGTGGGATCCCCACAGACTAAGACCAGTTGCCAGAACACAGCAATATTCTGGACTGTCCCTCCTGCCTTCCCCCCTCCTTTTTTTTTTAATCTACTCTTCAATATAACAATCCGGATACATTGTAAGGGGTTCAACATAAACTGTAACTTTTCCTTTAAAAGAAAGAATTCCAGTAAACCATAGGGAAGTGAAGGGTGAAGGGTGGTGGTGAGCAGAGTTTTGGGGATTCCTCAGAGAAAGGGTACCTGGTAGGTAGCCACTGCCCCCAATTTCCTTTCCCTCACCCCCCCGCCATTTTTTATTCACTGGATTTATATATCTATATGGAGCAGAAAAGAAATGTCTGTATATAATATGTATCATGTCTGTCCAAGACCACACACACATTCCTTTAGAAAATAAAACTGGGGGGGAACAACACACATTGCTTGCTTGCTTGCTTGCTTGCTTGCTGAATGTATGAATGAATAAAGCTGGGGGTTGTGTGTCACAAAGCCTTATTTCTGCTGTTGTTCATCTCAAGAGCTACTGAGGAACAGGACTCCCTGTCTTGCACGTACAGGTTTTGTGAAGGCACCAGGGACTGACTGAAGTTGTAACCTCAGAGGAGTCCAATACATGAAAGTCTTTTGCATAATCTTGGTATCACCGGGGTCCCTTTCTCTCCTGTCTGATTCTATTTTAGTATATTCATTGTCTATTACATGCCTGAGAGAGCTTAACAGATTGTGTGTGTGTGTGTGTGTGTGTTTGTGTTTGTTGGGGGGTGGGGCATCAGGGGAGAAGAGAAGGCTGTGCATCTCTCTCTCTCAAGATAAACAAATTATCTTTTAAAAATATTTTATTTGTTTACTTATTTATTCCCTTTTGTTGTCTTTGGTTTATTTTCGTCGCCATTGTTGGATAGGACAGAGAGGAGGGGAAGACAGAGAGAAAGATAGACATCTGCAGACAGACCTGCTTCACTGCTGCTTGCTTGTGAATCAACTAACTCCCCTGCAGGTGGGGAGCAGGGTGCTTGAACCAGGATCCTCACACCCGTGGTCCTTGCCCTTTGTGCCAAGTGCACGCTTGACCTGCTGTGCTCACGCCCAACTGACTCCCTTATTTATTTATTTATTTATTTATTCATGAGAATGACAGGAGGAGACAGAAAGAACCAGACATCACACCAGTACATATGTTACCAGGGAGTTGAACTCGGTGGCCTCATGCTTGAGAGTTCAGTGCTCTATCCATCAGGCCACCTCCCGGATCACTAAATTATCTTTATGTCTTGGATAGAGATAGCCAGAAATTGAGAGGGAAGGGGTGGGGGGAGTGGGGGAGAGAAAGAGAGACACCTGCAGCCCTGCTTCACTACTTGTGAAAGAAGAGGAAAGAATACAGAAAGCAGGGTGCATCCTTCTCCTCCTCCTCCTCCTCCTTCTCCTTCTCCCAACAGCACTGCTCAGCTGTGGGCTATGGTGGTGTGGGGGCTGGAACCTGGGACCTTGGAGTCTCAGTGCTTGAGTCTGTTTGCTTAAACATTATGCTCTTTCACTCACCCTTTCTTTGCTTGCTTGCTTGCTTGTTTCTCTTTTAATTTTTCTTTCTCCTCCCTCTACAAACACCCACCCCCCACGAAATTTCATGCTGGACTACTTTGGCCTCAGGAAAACAGTTCGAGCTACCTCAACTTGAAAACAACAACAAAACAAACAAACAAAAAAACCCAAAAAACAAAAAATAAATAAAGAAAAAAAAAGAAAGCACATTTCATTTCCCCCCTCCCCCTCTCTCTGCAGCTTGGAAACAACAACAACAACAGTTGCATGTTGAGGGAAGATAAAAAATACCATCCTGCCCCAAAGCTGGGACTATCTGCATCTGAATGACGCCTTTGAAAGGATGGTCCACACTGCTGAGATCCAGTTCATTCATTCATCCATTCATTCATTCATTCTCCTTACAAAAACACTATCTGTTTCTAGAAAGGACACACCTCCTGGTCTCCATCTCCCCAACTTGTGGTCAGTGGTCATTTCCCCATGAAAAATAAAATAAATGAATAAAAGAAATTTCTATCGCGGGGGAGGGGAACCCGAGGCTACAGACACAAGCAGAGGCAGAGGCAGAGGAGGCAGAGCCATGAACAAGCTCTTTGCTTCCAGCATTGAAATACTAATGAGAGAAAGATGTCAGTCTGTCATCTATGGCAAGGAAGTAACAGTAACAGACTCTGGGGTGGGGGTCGGGGTCGGGGGGGTTGGAGTGTTCAGCTCTTGGGACATGATGGGAGAGGAGAACCTAGAGGGGGTTGAAGAGTTATGTGGAAAGATGAGACATGTTGTGCATGTACAAACTGTTGTATTTTTCTGTCGACTGTAAACCATTAACAACACCCCCCATGAAGGAAGGAAGGAAGGAAGGGAAGAATGAAGGAAACAGAGAAAGAGAGAGAGAGAGAGAGAGAGAGAGAGAGAAAGGTCTCCTGTGAGCCTGCTGCATACCACCATGCCTTTTCTGGTTAGAGGCCCCAGATGTCCCAAGGCAAAGCACACCACTGTCAAACCAGAAAAGACCAGTGTTCCCATCTGCCTATTTCAGTGCCTCCGTTCCTATGATTGAAATGAAATATATATATATATATATATATATATATATATATATATATATATAATATCTATCTTTCTCCTCCTTCTCCTTCTCCTTCTCCTTCTTATCCCTCCAGGGTTATTGCTGGGCTCCGTGCCTTCACCATGAATCCACAGCTCCCCGCGTCCATTTTCCCCCTTTTGTTGCCCTTGTTTATCCTCCTTCTTGCTCCCCACCCCAGCACTGCTCAACTCTCCTTTATGTTGGGGGGGGTGAAGAATCGAACCTGGTACTTGGGAGACTCAGGCATGAGAGTCTAAGTGATAAACCTATTCCTTTGTTAATGGTGAAAAGTGTGGAAGAGGGAGACCTACCAAAAGACAGGCATATACACAACTCTCTCTCCTCTCTCTCTCTCTCTCTCTCACACACACACACACACTTTTTTGTTCTAAGTCCCATCTCTAATAAAATACGTTGGGGGGGCAGGGAGTGAGGGAGGGAGAGAGATGGATGAGAGTAACCCTGAAAAATGCCATTTCTTTGCATGTGATCAGAAAAGGTTCAGACTAAAACATCATTTTACATTTAAAATGAGAACATATAAGAGTGTACGAGACAGCAACAAAGATGAAAATAGGTGGAATTCCACAGATGTTGGTGCGTGTGTGTGCGTGTGTGTGTGTGCATGTGTGTATAAAGGCCATTTACACATTGACATCCCCCCCAAACACAGGCATACACACAGAGAAAAGGTGGAGGGATTAGGCCTCTTCTTTCTTTTCTAAGAATTCACCCCTCTCCCCTTTGGGAGGGGTATATAGTTTCCTAAATACACCTACCCTGAGTCCAGAAAAAAATTGATTTTTGAGTAATTAATTAATTGACTGCCTCACTTTAATTCAGTGACTGGGCCCCCCCTTCCTCCTCCTCCTCCTCCTTCTCTACCACCACCACTATCATCCCTTTTTAAATTATTTATTTTCTCACTCTCTCCCTTCTTGCCTTCAGTCCCCTCACCACGTGACACATGCCCTCTGATGGAGGCATCACTAAAACTATCAATTTACATGGTGATAGGGTTCAGGACACAAAGGTTTGTCACTTTATTTTCATTTAATTTTATTTTATTTAAGATTGTACTTATTTCTGAAGCAGAAATATACGACTGGAGACAGAGAAAGAGCCAGACATCACTCTGGTACATGTGCTGCCAGGGGTCAAACTCAGGACCTCCTCGTCATTGAAAGTCCAATAATTTATTTATCCACCACACAACCTTCTGGACCGCCACAATGTAACTTTTCATTTCACAGGAAGAAATCTAAGAAACCACAGTGAGAACCACTGAGAATGAAAAGAGATGGAACTGGGAGTCGGGCTGTAGCTCAGTGGGTTAAGTGCAGGTGGCGCAAAGCACGAGGACCAGCAAAAGGATCCCAGTTCAAACCCCGGCTCCCCACCTCCAGGGAAGTCGCTTCACAGGAGGTGAAGCAGGTCTGCAGGTGTCTATCTTTCTCTCCTCCCCTCTGTCTTCCCCTCCTTTCTCCATTTCCCTCTGTCCTATCCAACAACGACAACAACAATAATAACTACAATAAAACAAGGGCAACAAAAGGGAATAAATAAAATAAATATTAAAAAAAAGAAAAGAGATGGTACTCCAAAGGCAGTGGTGTGTTGTTTTCATGTCTTTCTCATACTCTGTCTCTGTCTATGTCTCTGTCTCTCTCTCTCTGGAAATAATGGAGGCACTGGGGAGGCCCGGGTGGTAGTGCAGAGGGTTAAGTACTCATGGCAGGGAGCAGACCTGCAGACCCGCTTCACTGCTTCTTCGAGCCTCCCCCCACCCCCACTGCCATGCGAGAGGCTCTTGACCTGGGATGCCTACCCTGGTCCTTACACTTTGTACCATGTGCTCCCAAACCACAGCGCTACAGTCAAGCCCCCTCCCAACCCCCACCGCAAGGTGTCTATCTTTCTCTCCCCCTCTCTGTCTTCCCCTCCTCTCCGGATTTCTCTCTGCCCTATCCAACAACGACAGCAATAATAACAACGTTAATGATGAACAACCAGGGCCATACAAAGCGGGGGGTGGCAGGGATTGCCTCTAGGAGCAGTGGATTCGTACTGTAGGCACAGAACCACAGACATAAACCTGGGTGGGGGGCGGGGGGGTGAGGAAGGATGCTTAGGTCTACTTTTCCTTTCCTCGAACACTCCCCCTGCACTGCTGTTGCTGTTGTTGCCATTCTAGAAGGGTGTTCACCGCCTGTGAAGCGACTCCCCTGCAGGTGGGGATCCAGGGGCTCAAACCGGGATCCTTCCTCCCATCCTTGAGCTTTGCATCAAGCGCGCTTAACCTGCTGCGCTATTGCCAGACTCCCACTAATGTTATGTTTTAATTTTTACCAGAGCACTGCTCAGCTCTTGTTTTCTTTACTTTTCTCTTTCTTCTTTTTTTTCTTCTTTTTTTGCCTGTTTGTTTGTATTATGGATGGCGCTCAGTGCCTCCTTACACTACAAATCCACTGTTCCTTGAGGTTGTTTTTCCCACTTTTTTTGCCCTTGTTGTTACCGTTGTTGTTGTTGTTGTTAATGTTATTCTTGTCAATGCTGTCTCAGCTCTTGTTGTTTTATGGAACAAACAAGACCCTGATCGGGGGGAGAAGGAAAGGGGGGGCAGGGGTGGGGTTTGGTTTATACAAAATATGTTGTATAACCTTTGGTTATACAAAAGACCTTCACTTTTCCCCTGAGGCCTCAAAGTGCCAGCCAGATTCATTCCACAATAGACCACAAACCAGAGCTGAGTAGTGCTCTGGTTGGTCTCTGTGTGTAGATTTCTCTCTCTCTCTCTCTCTCTCAATCTCTCTCTGTCACCAGATGGTGGTTGGGGGGGATATGGTGTTGAGTGTTTGAAGCTGAGACTTTTGAAACCTCAGGCATGAGAGTCTCTTTCTATAACCATTATGCTATTTACCCCCACCACGGCCCTGTAGATTTCTCCTTTCTCGGTGGTGCCACATCCAGTTAAGTACTCATGTTACAATGCAGGAGGACTGGGCTTCAAGACCCTGGTCCCCACCTGCCGGTGGAAATCTTTAAAGTGTGCAGAAGTGAAAGAGGTGTTTCTCTCTGTGTCTCAAACTATCTATCCCTCCCTTCCTCTCAATTCCTGTCTATTTATTCCAGTAAATAATCAAGAAAATAGAAAGTCAAAAAAGAAAAAGGAAAATGAAATATTCCACTACTTCAAAGGGGCTACTCAGGACAATGCTTTCCTTGTTAAGATCCTCACAGCATACCATATGCAGAAAGGCAAAGACGCCATGTATTTTTTAACCCGGTTTTTATATTTATTTATTTATTTAGGTGCTTATTCATTTTTGTTATTGATGAATTCATGTTTTCCATTTGACATAGACTAGGGTTCTGACAGCAGCGGTCTCAAGTACCCCTAGATGGTACTCTGCCTCTACAAAACCAATCCATTGACCTATCCATCCATCCAGTTATCCATCCAGCTATCCATCCATCCATTGATCCATCCATCCACCCGTCAACCAAGCTAAGTACAAAAGGAGATCTCTCCTTGAATGGTGAAGACAAACCAGGATGCATAGGTAGGTTGCAAAGGGGCGAGTTCGGCTGAATAGGGCAGAGGGGCTGAACCAGGGAATGTGTTGGGGGGTGTGGGTGTGGGTGGGGTGAGCAGGAGACCCTGTGAGCTGGGTCACGTCAGGGCCAGGGAGGGGGTGGAAGGGGTTGTGAACAGCTGTCTCTGGAGAACCATCACAAGTGCTGGAGCTGTTGAGCAGGGAACCTGGAAGAGAGGACAGACAAAGGAGAGAAGCAAAGTGCAGAGGAGAGGAGAGGGGAGTGGATGGTGAGGACAGGAGAGGAAAGGAGAGGAAAGTAGTGGAGGGGACCTGAGAAACCTACCTGGACAAAGGCAGCATACAGACATCCAGGAAGGCAGGCAGGCATGCATGCAGCTCTGGCCTGGGCTCCCTGGATCCCGGGCACACCTCCACCTGTCTTCTCTTGGCTGCCAGCCCTGAGTTCCCTCGTCGGTCAGCACTGTCTTCCCATCCTTCCGTCCCTCTGTGCCAGGGCCCAGGCGTCTGGGCGCTGCTGGCTGACCGAGTGGCAGGGCAGTTGGGCTGCCCAGTGCCAGTGTGGCCAGCACAGAATGCCAGGGGCTAGGACATCACAGAGGGCTCCTGTGGTTGCTAGGCCACGGGGACCCTGCCCATCCAGTTGACCAGCAGCCATGACCCCCACCCTGAACTTGACCTGAGGGGTGGTGGCCAGCCACCAGAGCCAAAGCCCCAGGCCAAAGCAGGTGCAGGTCGGCCGGGCCAAGGGGCTATGGGCAGACTGGTGTGTGTCTGGGCAAGGGGCTGGCATCTGACAGCCCAGGGCTGGGGACCAAGTTCCGCCAGGCCCCTGTCCCACCATGTGCACTGACACACAGTCTTGCTGACTGACTGACAGTGCTTGCCCTGAGATACCCACACCAGGTTCCTGGGTGCCCTGAGCTGCCCGTGAGGGTTGGTGGGTACCTGCCTGGACACATGCCTCCGTAATGGAGGCCTCTATTAATCCCATTGCCTACTGACTGCTGCCCTCCTGCCCCTCCTCCTACTCCTCCTCCTTTTTTCCTCCTCCTCTTCCTCCTCCTCCTCCTACTCCTCCTCCTCCTCCTCCTCCTACTCTTCCTTATCCTCAGAGGCACTCACTCAGGGCCCTTGGCCTAGGCAAGCCAGGGCTGCTGCTGTGGCTGTTGCAGCTTCTATCCAGTGGGTGGGTGCAGGAATCTGTTCCTGTCAGTCCCTGATTCCTGGGACCTTCCATGCCCCTAGCTCCCCCCACTCTCTAGTCCAGACCCCTCCTCAAGGATGCCCCCTTTCCCCTTGCCCTCTGTCCCCCAGCTACCCAATTAACATCTACTGTGTGCCTCCCTGTGCTACTTTACTGCCACACTGCTTCTGCCCTTAAGACCTGGGGGCCCAGGGCCAGCCCAGCTGCCATCTCAGCATCCAGAAGGAGGACCTGCCCTAACCCCCTGCCACCACACCCACACACACAGCCCTGCACACACTCACGGGCTCCCCTGCCTGCAGCCTGCCTCTCAAACAGTCTCCTTCTGGCCCCTAGCCCCTTAAAGCCTCTGCCACAGCCCCCCGCAGACACCTGGGCTTGAGCAGCACAGACATGCAACTGGCATGAGGGGTCATTTCTTCTGCTTGATAGATTTTGCTCTTATAATTGAAGGGAAGTGTACACTCACAATACATTTCCTGTGGTAAATACTACACACATATGGTGAAGGATGGGGATGTCTGGGGTCTGTGGACATGAGACTGCTGCCTCACAATCTCTACAACCCAGGATTTAACCTCTCATGTATGAAAACAGTGTGAGAGGTTTTGGACTTCTGGTCTCTTTCCAACTCTTCTATTTCTCTTCTTGCCTTCTCTGTCTCTGACTCTCACAGGCTCTCACTCAATCTGTCTGCACTCATTAATATTTTACTTATATATTATTTTACTGACAGGCCCAGATATACAAAGAGAGTCACCAGGGCACTGCTGAGCTCTAGCTTGATTTGTTGGCGATTTCACCTAGGTTTCTGGAGCCTCAGCTTTGTAAGTCTCTCTGGCACAAGCCATACTCTGGCCAATGATATTGCTGGCAGGGGTTCTGGGCGTGGCCTAGGCCTCTGGCATATCAGAGCATGGCTGGTACACTGTCTGCGGGCCTTCTGAAGTAAGCCCGAAAATGGGAGCTCAGAGCTGGCCTTTAAAGGCTGGGCGTGCTTCCAGGAAGTGCGAAGCAGGGTTCACCCAGGGCCCTGCCTTGCAGAAGCTGTCCAGTGTGCATGTGTATAACTCCGTTTGAGACTGTGCCTCTATGGATGTGTGCGAGTGTGTAACTGTGAGAGTGTGTGTTTTTGTGTGTGTGTCAGGGAGGGAGAGAGAGAGAAAACAACAGAATCACTGTGGCAGAGGTGATTTTGTGCAAAACACTTGGCACATTCTGATTTACAGCTCAATATTGAAACCATTGTAGCTCTCCTTGGACCTTGGTCACTTCTCTTCTTTTCAGATGTAAAGACACTGAAGAGGGAGAGGTTTTTGCCCTGACGCTTGCACTGGGAACTAGCAGCTGCCCTGTGTGTGTTTCCAGACTAGGAAACTTGTGGTGCCTGTCCATGTGGAGAGTGTCCTGGATGAGTTCCTTCTCAAGCCTTTTTAGCTAGGTCCCGTTGGAGCTGCATATAGCTAATGATTTGGAGATTTTACTCCTTTGGACAATTCCTTTCCTGATGCACAGTTTCTCTCTCTCTCTCTCTCTCTCTCTCTATATATATATATATATATATATATATATATATATATATGTATATAAAACATGTAGAGGTCTGAAAATATATTTTGTCTAGAGACCCACACAGCTCTGGATTCGGGTAGTAATGCGGATACTACTGGCCCTTCTGAGCCGCAGTCATGAGAGACATCTCACAGAGCCATTCGTTTACCTCTTGTCACTACAAATCTCTCTCAGCACAAACTACAGCTGCCAAATCATCTACTTCATTCTTGCTCTTTTTGTCCACCGAGTCCTATCCCCAAACTGTAAATCAAAGTCGAATAGACATAGTGCAGTTCCCTGCACACAGGACAGGCTGAGGCTGGACTGGGGAGATGAAATACGACACCCTGCATTTGGCTGGAGCATCACTAAAACTAATTCCAATTTGGAGAGGCGAGGGCAGTTTTGGAGAGTGGGCTGCAGACCAAGTATTGCTAATCAGAGTGGGCTAAGACCTAGATGTTCTAAGTGTAACCTTTCCTCACAAACATAAAATAACAAGGCCACTTGTAAGAAGTATGTGTAGGCATGGAGTGTTTGTCTTCAGTGCTCTGGCACTGATCAACACAGGGCCAGAATTTCTGTCCTTTTCCGTCACTGTCATTTTCTCTCTCTGACTGTCTCTATGAGCCTTCTTCCCTTGACCTTTCGTGGAAGTCAGTGCATGCATCGTGAAGTCGGTTTTCCTGGTGTTGAAATTTTCCTTTCTTTGCCCTTTGGATTACTTAGTCTTGTGCATATGGTGTAGTACAGAGGGGAACTGAGGAGACAGCGTTCCTGCTGCAGGTAACAGGCATATGTCCATCTCCAGCTGCAGCTGTCCTGACCACTGTGCTTGACTCCCATTCTACAGGGCCCTGTGGCTGACACTCAGCGTAAATGCAGCCCTCCACAATTTCCTGCACCGCATCCTTGTCCTTATTCCATGAGAGCCCAGGTCAAGAGAAGTGAAAATCTACCACCCTGGCACACACATTGTGCTTTCCCTCTATTGGGCCGAATGTAAAGGATCTGTGGTACTGATGGCCACACCAGTGTCCAGATGTTCCATGCAAAACGGAAGCTTCCAGGGTTCCGAAAGAGCGTGTTTTGATGGCTGTGAAATGTATTTTCCAAGTGCCTCCTGGGGCTTCAAATCCTTTTGAAACCGGAAGTTCGTTCTTATATCTAGGGAACATTCTCACCTCTGGCCAGAAGGCCCTCCCAACTAGGAGCACAGCTCTCCCGGGTTCAGGAGGTCTGCCAGCCTGCTAGCTCCAGGAGGGATTCCTGAGTATGTCCTAAGGCCCCAAGTGGTAACAGGTGTTTCCAATTGCCTTTATTAGCATCAGCCAGGCCCTCAGGTGAGGGGCGGGGCTGTGATCTCCACTGGAAGCTCCTAATTCAGCCAATGGAGGCATCCATCTTCCTTTTGTTTCTCCATAGCAAGGGCCCAGGGAGTTTGTGCTTCCTGTAAGCTGAGCGACTTTGTATGGGACACTCATGCATGCCTACTTCTGGGAATCTCTCTGAGTGTGATGTGTGGACACCAGGACACCATGATCAGGGATTTTGAGGCCACAGAAGCAATTGTCTTAGCCGGACACAAAGGGTAGTTGTAAGGGGACGGGTTCATCCAATATTGTTTGGTCAAACAGAGTTCCCATCTATGTTGAAACACAGCTCTTTCTGGGTTCATTCTGGGCTTGTAATCTGCTGCCCTGAGCACTGGACTGAGAATCTGAAGCCTGAGTAGGCAGCCGAAGGTGACTGGACAGGCTCCTGCCCTTGAATTCTGAGGGGTTCCCAAGGTTACCCTGTTGGCAGTGTTTGGATGATAGTGAGGCATGAGATTGAATCAGGAACTCAGGAGAGGGAGACATGAGAGTCCCTTTGCATGTGCTTTCTTGCTTAGCCAGAATCTGGGCTAGTTGGCTTGCCCTGACCAGCTAGGTTCTCTGTACATAAGTTGCAGGTGAGGCTGGCTACCTTCCCACCCATGCTGTGAGACTACTATAGGTGAGCTCTGAGCACACACAGACACAGACAGACAGACAGACACATACACACCTTAATGTCAGGTCTGGTAGTACAGCATATGGTTAAGTCTGGGGCTGTCCAGGGTCTGTGGGCATGAGAGCTGCTGCCTTACAATCTATACACACCAGCTTGAACCTGTCATCAATGAACACAGTGTAGGACGTTTTTGAATTCTCATCTCTTTCCAGCAGAAGTGGCTGTGGGCAGGCCTTCCAGAGGCTGCCCAATGAGCGTGCTGCAGGGCCGTGTGGGCGGTGCTCAAGGTTGCTGGCCAATCACTGACTAGGAGCCTTGACACTCCTGGGCGTGTCCTAGCACACTGGCCAATTATATTGCTGGCAGGGTTTCTGGGCGTGGCCTAGGTCTCTGGCATATCAGAGCATGGCTGGTGCCCAGTCTGCGGGCCTTCTGAAGTAAGCCCGACAATGAGAGCTCAGAGCTGGCCTTAAAAGTCTGGGCATGCTTTCAGGAAGTGTGAAGCAGGGTTCACCCAGAGGCCTGCCTTGCAGAAACTGTCCAGTGTGCATGTGTATAAGTCCGTTTGTGCCTGTGCCTCTGTGGATGTGTGCGTGTGTGTAACTGTGAGAGTGTGTGTTTTTGTGTGCCTGTGTGTGTTGTGAGTGAGGGAGAGAGAGAGAGAACAACATAATCACTGTGGTACAGGTGATTTTGTGCAAAACACTTGGCACATTCTGATTTACAGCTCAATGTAGACACCATTGTAGCTCTCCTTGGCCCATGGTCACTTTTCTTATTTTCAGATGTCAAGACACTGAAGTGGGAGAGGTTTTTGCCCTGAGGCTTGCACTGGGAACTAGCAGCTGCCCTGTGTGTGTTTCCAGACTAGGAAACTTGTGGTGCCTGTCCATGTGGAGAGTCTTCAGGATGAGTTCCTTCTCCAGCCTTTTAGCTAGGTCGCATTGGAGCTCCATATAGCTAATGATTTTGAGATTTTACTCCTTTGGACAATTCTTTTCCTGATGCACAGTTTCTCTCCAGTTTTAGCAATCAATTGTCTGAATGTCATATCGCATCCATTGTCGAAAATGACTGCATCAGTGTCTTGCTGTCTCTCTCTATATATATACATATACATAAACACACACACACACACACACACACACACACACACATATATATATATATATATATATATATATATATATATATATATATATATATAATGTAGAGGTCTGAAAATATATTTTATGTAGAGACCTGAACAGCTCTGAATTCGGGTAGTAATGTGGATACACCTGGCCCTTCTGTGCCACAGTCATGAGAGACATCTCAGAGAGCCATTCGTTTACCTCTTGTCACTCTACAAATCTCAGCACAAACTACAGCTGCCAAATCATCTACTTCACTCTTGCTCTTTTTGTACACCAAGTCCTATCCCAAAAATGTAAATCAAAGAAGAAATAGACAAAGTGCAGTTCCCTGCACACAGGACAGGCTGAGGCTGGACCAGGGAGTTGAAATAAGCCAACATGCATTGGGCAGGAGCATCACCAAAACTACTTCCAATTTGGAGAGGCAAGGGCAGTTTTGGAGAGTGGGCTGCAGGCCGAGTGTTGCTTCTCAGAGTTGGCTAAGACCTAGATGTTCTAAGTGTAACCTTTCCTCACAAACATAAAATAACTATGCCACTTGTAAGAAGTATGCATGGGCATGGAGGGTTTGTCTTCAGTGCTCTGGCACTGATCAACACAGGGTCAGAATTTGTCCTTGTCAGTCACTGTCATTCTGCCTCTCTGACTGTCTCTACGTGCCTTCTTCCCTGGACACTTCATTGAAGTCAGTGCATGCATCGTGAAGTCGGTCTTCCTGGTGTTGAAATTTTCCTTTCTTTGCCCTATAGATTACTTAGTCTCATGCATATGGCATAGTACAGAGGGGAACTTAGCAGACAGCGTTCCTGCTGCAGGTGACAGGTATATGTACATCTCCAGCTGCAGCTGTCCAGGCCCTCTGTGCTTGACTCCCATTATCCAGGGCCCTGAGGCTGACACTCAGCCTAAATGCAGCCCTCCTCATACTCCTGCACCTCATCCTTGTCCTTATTCCATGAGAGCCCAGGTGAAGAGAAGTGAAACTCTATCCCCCTGGCACAAACATTGTGCTTTCCCTCTATTGGGATGAATGTAAAGGATCTGTGGTACTGATGGCCACACCAGTGTCCAGATTTTGAATGCAAAACGGAAGCTTCCAGGGTTCAGAAAGAGGGTGTTTTGATGGCTGTGAAAAGTCTTTTCCAAGTGCCTCCTGGGGTTTCAAATCCTTTTGAAACCTGAAGTTTGTTCTTGTATCTAGGGAATATTCTCACCTCTGGCCCAAAGGCCCTCCCAACTAGGAGCACAGCTATCCCGGGTCAGGAGGTCTGCCAGCCTGCTAGCTCCTGGAGGGATTCCTGAGTATGTCCTCAGCCCCCAAGTGGTAACAGGTGTTTCCAATTGGCTTTAGCATCAGCCAGGCCCTCAGGTGAGGGGCGGGGCTGTGATCTCCACTGGAAGCTCCTAATGCAGCCAATGGAGGCATCCAACTTCCTTTTGTCTTTCCATAGCAAGGGCCCTGGTAGTTTGTGCTTCCTGCAAGCAAGCGACATTGTATGGGACACTCATGCATGCCTACTTCTGGGAATCAATCTGAGTGTGATGTGTGTACACCAGGACACCATGATCAGGGATTTTGAGGCCACAGGAGCAACTGCCTTAGCCGGACCCAAAGGGTAGGTGTAAGGGGACGGGTTCATCCACTATTGTTTGGTCAAACACAGTTCCCATCTATGTTGAAACACAGCTCTTTCTGGGTTCACTCTTGGCTTGTAATCTGCTGCCATGAGCAGTGGCCTCAGAGTCTGGAGGCTGAGTAGGCAGCCAAACATGACTGGACAGGCTCCTGCCCTTGAATTCTGAGGGGTGCCCCAGCTTACGCCGTTGTCAGTTTTTGGATGATAGTGAGGCATGAAATTGAATCGGGAATTCAGGAGAGGGAGACATGAGAGTCCCTTTTCATGTGCATTCTTGCTTAGCCAGAATCTGTGATAGCTGGCTTGCCCTGACCAGCTAGGTTCTCTGTACATAAGTGGCAGGTGAGGCTGGATACCTTCCAACAATGCTCTGAGACTACTATAGGTGAGCACTGAGCACACACAGACATAGACAGACAGACAGACACACACACACATTACTGTCAGGTCTGGTAGTACAGCATATGGTGAAGGCTGGGGCTGTCTGGGGTCTGTGGGCATGAGATCTACTGCCTTACAATCTTTACAAGCCAGCTTTGAACCTGTCATCAATGAACACAGTGTAGGATGTTTTTGAATTCTCATCACTTTCCAGAAGAAGTGGCTGGTGGGAGTGACTTCTAGCGGCTGCCCACTGTGCTTGCTTCAGGGCCGTGTGGGCGGTGCTCAAGGTTGTTGGCCAATCACTGACTAGGGGCCTTGACACTCCTGGGCGTGTGCCAGCACACTAGCCAATGATATGGCTGGCAGGGGTTCTGGGCGTGGCATAGGCATCTGGCCTATCAGAGCATGGCTGGTGCCCTGTCTGCAGGCCATCTGAAGTAAAACCGACAATGGGAGCTCAGAGCTGGCCTTAAAAGGCTGGGAGTGCTTCCAGTAAGTGCGAAGCAGGGTTCACCCAGGGACATGCCTTGCAGTAGCTGTCCAATGTGCATGTGTATAACTTCGTTTGTGCCTCTGCCTCTGGATGTGTGCGAGTGTATAACTGTGAGAGTGTGTATTTGTGTGTGCTTGTGTGTGTGTGTGTGTGAGGGAGGGAGAGAGAGAGAACAACAGAATCACTGTGGCACATGTGATTTTGTGCAAAACAGTTGGCACATACTGATATACAGCTCAATATTTACACCATTTTAGCTCTCCTTGGCACTTGGTCACTTTTCTTCTTTTCAGATGTAAAAACACTGAAGAGGGAGAGGTTTTTGCCCTGAGGCTTGCACTGGGAACTAGCAGCTGCCCAGTGTGTGTTTCCAGATTAGGAAACTTGTGGTGCCTGTCCATGTGGAGAGTGTCCTGGATGAGTTCTTTCTCGAGCCTTTTTAGCTAGGTCCCGTTGGAGCTACATATAGCTAATGATTTGGAGATTTTACTCCTTTGGACTATTCTTTTCCTGATGCACAGTTTCTATCCAGGTTTTAGCTATCAATTGTCTGAAAGGCATATCGCATCCATTATAGAAAATGATTACATCAGTGTATTTCTCTCTCTCTCTGTCTCTCTCTCTGTCTCTCTCTCTCTCTTTCTCTTTCTCTCTCTCTCTCTCTCTCTCTCTCTATATATATATATATATATATATATATATATATATACATATATATAACACGTAGAGGTGTGAAAATATATTTTAGCTAGAGACCTGCACAGCTCTGTATTCAGGTAGTAATGCGTATAAACCTGGCCCTTCTGTGCCACAGTCATGAGAGACATCTCACAGAGCCATTCATTTACCTCTTGTCACTCTACAAATCTCTCAGCACAAACTACAGCTGCCAAATCATCTATTTCCCTCTTCCTCTTTTTTTCCACCGAGTCCTATCCCAAAACTGTAAATCAAAGAAAAAATAGACATAGTGCAGTTCTTTGCACACAGGACAAGCTGAGGCTGGACCAGGGAGATGAAATACTCCAGCCTACATCTTGACAGGAGCATCACTAAAACTATTTCCAATTTGGAGAGGCAAGGGCAGTTTTGGAGAGTGGGCTGCAGGTCAAGTGTTGCTTCTCAGAGTGGGCTAAGACCTAGATGTTCTAAGTGTAACCTTTCCTCACAAACGTAAAATAACAATGCCAATTTTAAGAAGTATGCATGGGCATGGAGGGTTTGTCTTCAGTGCTCTGGCACTGATCAACACAGGGCCAGAATTTATGTCTTTTTCCTTCACTGTCATTCTGTGTCTCTGACTGTCTCTGCGTGCCTTCTTCCCTGTACCCTTCGTGGAAGTCAGTGCATGCATCGTAAAATCAGTATTCCTGGTGTTGAAATTTTCCTTTTTTTGCCCTTTGGATTATTTAGTCTCATGCATATGGCGTAGTACAGATTGGAACTGAGGAGAGAGCGTTCCTGCTGCAGGTAACAGGCATATGTCCATCTCCTGCTGCAGCTGTCCAACCCTCTGTGCTTGACTCACATTCTGCAGGGCCCTGAGGCAGACACTCAGACTAAATGCAGCTCTCCTCAATTTCCTGCACTGCATCCTTGTCCTTATTCCATGAGAGCCCAGGTCAAGAGAAGTGAAACTCTACCACCCTGGCACACACATTGTGTGTTCCCTCTATTGGGCCAAATAAAAAGGATCTGTGGTACTGATGGCCACACCAGTGTTCAGATTTTCCACGCAAAACGGAAGCTTCCAGGGTTCAGAAAGAGGGTGTTTTGATGGCTATGAAATGTCTTTTGCAAAGCCTCCTGGGGTTTCAAATCCTTTTGAAACCTGAAGTTCTTTCATGTATCTAGGGAATATTCTCACCTCTGGAGCGAAGGCCCTCCCAACTAGGAGCACAGCTATCCCAAGGTCAGGAGGTCTGTCAGCCTGCTAGCTCCTGGAGGGATTCCTGAGTATGTGCTCAGATCCCAAGTGTTAACAGGTGTTTCCAATTGCCTTTATTAGAAGCAGCCCCGCGCTCAGGTGAGGGGTGGGGCCATGATCTCCAATGGAAGCTCCTAATTCAGCCAATGGAGGCATCCATCTTCTTTTTGTCTCTCTATAGCAAGGGCCCTGGGAGTTTGTGCTTACTGCAAGCAGAGCGACTTTGTATGGGACACTCATGCATGCCTATTTCTGGGAATCTCTCTGAGTGTGATGTGTGGATACCAGGACACCATGATCAGTGATTGTGAGCAATTGCCTTAGCTGGACCCAAAGGGGAGGTGTAAGGGGCCGGGTTCATCCACTATTGTTTGGTCAAACACAGTTCCCATCTATGTTGGAACTCTTTCTGGGTTCTTTCTGGGCTTGTAATCTGCTGCCCTGAGAAGTGGACTGGGAGCCTGGAGGCTGCGTATGCAGCCAAACGTGACTGTACAGGGTCCTGCCCCGATTCTGAGGGGTGCCCTAGCTTCCCCCGTTGGCAGTGTTTGGATGATAGTGAGGCATAAGATTGAATCGGGATCTCAGGAGAGCGCGACAAGAGAGTCCCTTTGCATATGCATTCTTGCTGAGCCAGAATCTGTGCTAGCTGACTTTCCCTATCCAGCTAGGTTCTCTGTACATAAGTTCCAGGTGAGGCTGGCTACCTTGCCACCCAAGCTCTGAGACTACTATAGGTGAGTTCTGAGCACACACAGACACACACAGTCAGACAGAGAGACAGACCCACACACACACATTTCTGTCAGGTATGGTAGTACAGCATATGGTGAAGGCTGGGGCTGTCTGGGGTCTGTGGGCATGAGAGCTGCTGCCTTACAATTTCTACAAGCTTGGTTTGAACCTGTCATCAATGAACACAATATAGGAGGTTTTTCAATTCTGGTCTCTTTCCAACTCATCTATTCCTCTTCTCGCCTTCTCTGTCTCTAACTCTCACATGCTCTCACACACTCTGTCTTCTCTCATTAATATTTTACTTATATACGTATTTTAATGACAGGCCAAGATATACAAAGAGAGTTACCAGAGCACTGCTGTGCTCTGGCTTGTTGTGTTGGCGATTTCACCTAGGCTACTGGAGCCTCAGTTTGTATGTCTTTCTGACACAGCCATATTCTGTCTCCTCATTTCCATGCCAATATCACTCAGAGTTTATATTAAAGATATACATACATTTATAAATATATATATATTTATATATCTGTAATTTTTAGAATTGTTGACATATGTATTTGACCTTAATTCAGAAATACCACATTTATAACAGCCTAGTTTTTTCAGAAATAATTGGCCATATAGTTGGAGCAGCATTCAAATCAAATATAAATAATAGAACCTTCCAGTAGCATTTCTAATAGTTTTTCTAACAGCATCCTTATTGTAATTATCATAGCCCAGAACTTCCCTTCTTTTTCTAGTGTAAGCCACAATACGTATGTGTTTGTTTTCTTTTTCTGGAAATCTTAATTTCCATGGATCCTGAAGTGTTAGGGAATATATGAAGCAGGTCTTCTTGTGGTTTTTGTTTTCATTTTTTTTTATTTTTTAAAGTCCTCCTAGATCATCCCCATTTATTTGCATATTTATTTATTTAGTCAGGTATCACATGACTGGTCATTTCTTCTGCTTGATAGATTTTCTCTTATAATTGAAGGGAACTTTTGACGCACAATACATTTCCTGGGGGAAATACTACACACATATGGTGAAGGCTTGGATTGTCTCGGGTCTGTGGGTATTAGAGCTGCTGCTTTACAATCTCTACAACCCAGATTTGAACCTGTCATGAATGAACACAGTCTAGGGGGGTTTTGTCTTCTGGTCTATTTACAACTCTTCTATTTCTCTTCTCGCCATCTCTGTCTCTGACTCTCACAGGCTCTAACTCACTCTGTCTGCACTCATTAATATTTTACGTATATATTCTTTTACTGACAGGCCCAGATACACAAAGAGAGTTGCCAGAGCACTGTTGAGCTATGGCTTGTTTTGTGGCGATTTCACCTAGATTTCTGGAGCCTCAGCTTTGTAAGTCTCTCTGGCACAAGCCATACTCTGTCTCCTCATAGCCATGTCAGTATCCCTCATAGTTGATAATAAAGATACACATACATATATGTACTTATATATACATATATATATATATCAGTTATTTTTAGAATTGTTGACTTTTTTATTTGATCTTAATGCAGAATTACCCAGGCCAGAGCTGCCTGCATGCCTGCCTGCCTTCCTGGATGTCTGTATGCTGCCTTTGTCCAGGTAGGTTTCTCAGGTCCCCTCCAATCCTGTCCTCTCCTGTCCTCACCATCCTCTCCCCTCTACTCTCCTCCGCACTTTGCTTCTCTCCTTTGTCTGTCCTCTCTTCCAGGTGCCCTGCTCACCAGCTCCAGCACTTGTGATGGTTCTCCAGTGACAGCTGTTCACAACCCCTTCAACCCCCTGCCTGCCCCTAATGTGACCCAGCTCACAGGGTTTCCGGCTCACCCCACCCAAACCCACACGCCTGGATATTTGTGTGGACGGATCCCTGGGTCTCCCGGTTGGCGGAAAGGCCTTGGAGGGCTAGGTGGACTTGGTTTCGCTTCTGAAAGCTTACTGTTGTTGTTTATCATGCTTTATGCAGGCCACCCAGGGAATGTCCAGGAGACTCCGGAGACGCTTACAGTGCAACCCCCCAAGTCTAGTCTGGACATTCCAGATGGGACCCCACTGGATGAAAAGCCCCTTACAACAGTAAATCCCAGCACTTCAAGCCCCAATGACTTGGCTATCCAGGTTGAGCAAGGACTGAGCACTATTCTCAGAAATATTACATTCAATCATACAGACAATGGTCCTTTAGCTTTCCCAGGAAACATGTTACATAGCAACCCTGAAATGCACCTGCATATTGTCTTAGGTAGGTTACAGGAAAGTGAGCTTGGCTTAAGGATCAGAGCAAGGCGCCGTGTTCCCACTAGTGCCCCCCCCCCCTATTTCTGGGTATTAAGGTCCAGTGCTTGGAAGGAGAAAGAATAGCCCTTTGGATAAATGAGAGCAGTGAAAGCATTTAGTTCTTACTGATAAATTGACTTTTGTCTGAAACCAAAGGGATGTGGTTAATAACCCATGAAAGAACAGTATGGCTGTGCTTTCGTTTTGTTGGTAGTTGTATGCCTTCAGTTCCTCCTGTCTGTGTTACTTATAAAAAATGTACCCTGCGTACTTTGTGGTCAACTGACTTGGCCAGCTTTTGATTTATGCTTCTTTGTTATGCTATTATAAAAAGAATCTCTATATCAGTAAAAGATCGCAGCAGCATTGAAACTCATGTGTCTCAGTGTTGTCTGTCGCGCCGAATCCACCTCCCACCTATAAGTCTCATTCTCCCTGGATCGGCCTGCTGAGCCCCCAGTTGGGTGGTCGGCGGCACCTGGCGCCTGGAACAGGGACTTGAAGACAGGTGAGTATATTGTCAGGAGGGGATCGGTTCCTGCCGGAGGGTGCTGCAGACCCGCCAGAAGTATTTGGTTAAGGGCAGGTAATCATTAACAGTATGGGATTGTCAGGATCAAAGGGAAAACGTATGTTCCTCTCAGTATTGCGGCACATGCTGTTAGAGCGTGGGCTCCGAGTGTCAGAAGACACTGCCGCAGAATTTTATGAATATATGATGAAGGCGGCCCCCTGGTTTCCACAGGAGGGAACATTGACTCTCCCAGATTGGAAAAGACTTGGGAAAGACTTAAAAAGGTATGCCACTGTGCATGAGGATACTCCTGTGCCCAAACAGATGTTTCCTATATGGTTACAAATCAGGGACGCATTGACAGAAAAGTCAGACTTGGAACTCCTTGCAGAGGAAGTAATGTCCCTCGAAGAGGGTCAGCCACTAATTGACTCAGAAGGTGAAAACAGGTACGGGACGGTTCTGGGAAAGGAAGAAAAGGGCAAGCACCCCACCGCGCCACTTTACACTGAGGTGTTTGATGATTGGGATGATCTAGCTGAGGAAGAACAGGAATATAATGACCAGCATTATCCTGATGAGAGGGATCATGAGGTGGTGGCGATGGTCCCATTACCCAGAAAAAGTAAACAGCCACCCGTACCTAAACCACGAAGGAAGCTACTTCCTCCTGTTGGGTTTCAGGCTGCTGTTCAGGAGGCTCGCAGGACAGGTGATCTTACTTTCAGTTTCCCTGTTGTTGCCCTTGATTTTAATGAGGACGGAGGGGAAGCTGAATGGGAACCATTGGCATTGAAAACCATAAAGGAGTTGCAAGCGGCCGTCAAAGCCTCAGGGCCGTCCGCGCCGTTTACATTGCAACTGGTAGATTTGGTGGCTAGCCAATGGCTAACCCCGAGTGACTGGCATCAAACAGCCAGATCGGTGCTTAGCCCAGGAGATTATGTTTTGTGGCGCACTGATTATGAGGAAAGATGTAAAGACTCAGTAAAAAAGAGCATATCAGGCAGGAGAGGTAAATCTCCCACAATGGACATGATGTTGGGTACAGGAGACTTCATAAAACAGCAGGCACAACTAAAAATACCAAAACAGGTATTGAAGGAAATCACTACAAATGCTGTTTTGGCATGGAGAGCCATTCCACCTGCGGGAACAACAGGTACTGCCTTAGCAGGTATCCAGCAGTCACTTGAGGAACCTTATCAGAGTTTCATTGCTAGGCTAGAAGAAGCCATAAATAGGATGATGCCCCAAAGTGAAGGGACAGCCATATTATTAAAGCAATTGGCTTGGGAAAATGCCAATCAGCTGTGTCGGGACCTAATTCGTCCCATACGTAGGACAGGGTCCCTACAGGATTACATACGAGCCTGTGCTGATGCCTCACCTGCGGTGGTACAGGGAATGGCATATGCAGCTGCAATGCATCGTACCCCCATTACCAAATTTATCAAGACTACTTATGGGGGTGGGCGGTCAGACAAAGACCTGAACTGCTTTGGTTGCGGTAAGCCTGGTCATAAAAGAGCAGCATGTCCCAATAAAGGCCAGAACAGAGAGTCGGCCAGTAAGGGTGTGGCACCAGGAATATGTCCCCGATGTAATAAAGGGAGACATTGGAAAAATGAATGCAGGTCAAAGTTCCACAAAGATGGGACCACTTTAAAGGAAACAGAGACAAAAAACTAATTGAGGGGCTGCCTCTCAGCCCCACGCCAAGAGAGGATCCAAAAGGGACAGAATGTCCAGACACAGGGACACAGATTGAGCCCCCCTCTAAAACTATTCATGACCTTCCTCGAGCCACCCCGGGTAGTGCAGGGCTTGATCTCGCAGCACAGAAGGACTATGTGTTGTCACCCCTGGATGGAATAGTGGTAATAGAGACTTGGGTTAAGGGCTCCTTACCATCAGGGCTGTTTCGGTTGATTTTAGGCAGAAGCTCTGGAAAGGACAAAGGTGTAGAAGTCATACCAGGAGTGATAGACGCAGATACCCGGGATGATATAAAAATTTTGTGTAGAGCCCTGAGAGAGGCTGTAATCATCAGAAAAGGACAAAGGATTGCACAGATCATATTGCTCCCCTATGTAAATTTGCCCAATCCAATTTTGATGCAGTCCAGAGAGGGGCAGTTTGGCTCCTCTGACGTTGTGGCATGGACTCAGGAAATTACTGCAGCAAGGCCGTTTCTTGAAATACACATTCAGGGAAAACCTATAAAAGGGTTGTTGGATACAGGAGCAGATAAAACCTGTATAGCAGGAAAAGACTGGCCTCAGGCATGGCCAGTCATCAGAACAGATTCAATCTTAATGGGTCTAGGGATGGCAGCTAATGTGGCCAAAAGCTCTGGGATCATTCCCTGGAGACATGGAAAAAAGACAGGGCATATACAGCCCTATGTAATTCCCTCATTGCCTTTTTCTTTGTGGGGGCGAGACATTATGCAGGACTTAAATCTCGCCCTGACCACTGACAATGTAGAGGACCAATATTTTTCATAGGGGCCATTGATAATTTATATGCAGATAGCATTCCATGGAAGTCATCTGAACCTGTATGGCAAAATCAATGGCCCCTCACCATGGAAAAAATAGAAGCCATACAACAAATTGTGAAAGAACAAGTGGATAAGGGACATTTGAAAGAAAGCAATAGTCCTTGGAATACACCGGTTTTTGTAATTAAAAAGAAATCAGGCAAATGGAGATTGCTGCAAGACTTAAGAGCAGTTAATGCCACTATGGAAGACATGGGAGCCCTGCAGCCGGGGCTTCCTTCTCCTGTGGCTATTCCTAGAAATTATCATATTATAGTTATAGACTTGCAAGATTGTTTCTTTACTATCAAATTAAATCCCATAGATTGTAAAAGGTTTGCATTCTCTGTTCCCTCAGTTAATCATAAAGAGCCTTGTAAAAGATATGAATGGCAGGTGTTGCCTCAAGGCATGAAAAACAGTCCTACGTTGTGCCAGAAATTTGTAGATATGGCTGTGTCCCCCCTTAGGCATGGATATCCAGAGGCATATATCATACATTTTATGGACGATATTTTGATTGGGCATGAAGACATTAATCAGGCTAGACAAATATTAAGAGAAATGACTGTGTCTCTAGAAAAGTTTGGGCTAAGTCTAGCCCCAGACAAGATACAAGAAAATAGACCAATTCAGTATTTGGGACACAAGATACATGAAGGATATTTAACGTCTCAGCATGCCCACATTCGTAGGGACAAATTAAATACTTTAAATGACTTCCAGAAATTGCTGGGAAACATTAATTGGGTTAGACCATATTTGAAAATCACAACCGGAGAATTAAGCCCCCTATTTGATATATTACATGGGGATTCACATCCTAAGTCAAAAAGACAGCTGACCCCTGAGGCCACAGCTGCACTACAATTGGTGGAGGAAAGGCTAGAACAGGCTAGACTGCATCAAGTGAATTACGCCATACCTTGGGCATTGCTCATAATGAAAACTGCTTATACACCCACAGGATGCCTGTGGCAAGATGCTCTGCTAGAATGGGTCCATCTGCCCCACTCTCCATCAAAAGGTCTCATCTCATATCCGAGCCTGGTAGACTTACAGGACTGTGGAAAGGGCCAGACCCTCTTATAACTTCAGGGCGAGGGTATGCTTGTGTCTTTCCACAGGATGGAGAATCTCCCATCTGGATCCCAGATCGACTCATCAGGCACGTCGCGACGCCACAACCGAAACCGAAAGAAGATGAAGCAGCTACGGAGGAAACTGCTGAAGTGCACACTGACGCCGCAGCCGATGGCGGGATCACTCCCAACCATGAGCCAGATACAGCGGTTGATCCAAGTGGCCACGCAGGCAGTGCATGAGGAGGGGAAACCCCCTTCTATGGCTAATATTTTCCTTGCTTGCATGCTTTTACTTTCAGCAGTTCCAACACAAGGTGATTCGTATTGGGCATATGTTCCAAAACCTCCATTAATTCATCCCGTTACGTGGCAGGAAAGAGAGCATATAAAGGTTATGACTAATGTGTCTGATATTCTAGGGGGAACTCCAATATTCTCTGTGGGCCCAATAAAGTCTTCCACATTAACTTACGAGGGCAGAGCAGACTCCGCCCCTATATGCTTCAGCCTCTTAGGCTTCTCAATCTCTGGTTGCTTGCCAGTGGCATATAGGACTTTTGTGACTGACGCCCCGGAGTCTGTGGAAATACCAACACCTGAAAAAAGGTTGGTTTGGGAATTACAGATTAAAACTTTGGGATGGTATACAGAAAATGAGACTGCGAGTACCACAGAGACGTTACCCATCACTGACTGTCTGCATAAATATAAAAATCAAGACTCTCAGTGGATATATGATGATCAGACCCCTAATTGGCTCTCGTGTGGATTCCAGAAAAGGGGAATCCCCTATGTGGTTACAGGAACTAACACTACAGTATGAGACTTTCCGGTCTCATCTCCTAATTATAATCAAGCTGGTTATTTTAAAAATAATAGTGAAAAGTTTAATAATTATAACTCCAAAGACAAAGTTATTCATAGATTTTTTACAGCAGGCTTTGTGGAACCTGTTTGGATAACTAAGAACACCGACGGTTCCTCCTTAATGCAAATGGATCTGTTCAGATTGGCTGCTGCAGCAGATATGATTTTATGGACCAAACCAAAAGCTACACACCCTGAGCCAATAGGAGCTAGGGCATGTGTTGGGTATCCCTTTGGCATTTTGATGGCAAAACGCTCTTTCTTCTCAGTCTGCCCCATTTCAAGCAACTCATACCATATTAAATGTCTACAATGTGTTCTAACAAATTGC
Source organism: Erinaceus europaeus (assembly GCF_950295315.1). Taxonomy (NCBI): domain Eukaryota; kingdom Metazoa; phylum Chordata; class Mammalia; order Eulipotyphla; family Erinaceidae; genus Erinaceus; species Erinaceus europaeus. The sequence goes on from NW_026647116.1 coordinate 1,292,660, forward strand.
ATGGAAAATGATTTTAAAAAGGAGTTTGATGTTATGCTGTTAGTAAAAAGACCTGCTTATGTTATGATGCCTGTAGACCTTAAACAGGAAGCATGGTTTGAGGATACAGGACTCATGGTTGTACAAAGACTAAATGAATTATTGCGGCCAAAAAGATTTGTGGCAGCACTTATCCTAGGAATTTCAGCCTTAATAGCTATCCTTACCTCTTTCGCCGTTTCGACAACAGCTTTAGTAAAAAACATCCAGACAGCCCATTTTGTGAATGACATGCATAGGAACATTTCCTTAATACTTGCTGAACAGCATATTATAGATAAAAAGTTAGAAGCAAAACTCAACGCTCTTGAGGAAGTGGTTATAGCCCTGGGGCAGGATGTAGCTAACATAAAAGCTAGAATGGCAACAAAGTGTCACGTCTCCTTTAAGTACATTTGTGTCACCCCAGCTAAATATAATGATACAGAAAATTGGAATAAGACAAAAGCACATTTACTAGGAATCTGGAAAGATAATGATTTAACTCATGATTTTCAGGAGGTGCAAGATTATATCACTGCTACCAGCACTGCTCATTTAAATAATTTTGGATTCGAATCCCTAGCTCAGCAGCTCTATAAGAATGTCTCTGCTCTCAATCCTTTCACTTGGTGGCATTATGCAATAGTGGCAGCTGTTGCCCTAATAATAATCATAGTGGTTTTCATGGTGTTTCCTTGTCTTTTCAGAGCTCTCCTATTGGCCATCAAAACCACCCGGAGGGACCTAGAGGAATTCCGTCTTAAAAACAAAAAACCGGGAACTGCCACACCTGTCTGGCCAGATAGGCAGGCCACGACCACGGTGTGACAAAACAGTGCGGGTGACCTGGTTAGGGAACCGGACAGGGGCCTTACAAGCTCCTGTACGGTAGACCGTACCCAAGATAGGTGGTGGACAGAAGCCTGGATATTTGTGTGGACGGATCCCTGGGTCTCCCGGTTGGCGGAAAGGCCTTGGAGGGCTAGGTGGACTTGGTTTCGCTTCTGAAAGCTTACTGTTGTTGTTTATCATGCTTTATGCAGGCCACCCAGGGAATGTCCAGGAGACTCCGGAGACGCTTACAGTGCAACCCCCCAAGTCTAGTCTGGACATTCCAGATGGGACCCCACTGGATGAAAAGCCCCTTACAACAGTAAATCCCAGCACTTCAAGCCCCAATGACTTGGCTATCCAGGTTGAGCAAGGACTGAGCACTATTCTCAGAAATATTACATTCAATCATACAGACAATGGTCCTTTAGCTTTCCCAGGAAACATGTTACATAGCAACCCTGAAATGCACCTGCATATTGTCTTAGGTAGGTTACAGGAAAGTGAGCTTGGCTTAAGGATCAGAGCAAGGCGCCGTGTTCCCACTAGTGCCCCCCCCCCCTATTTCTGGGTATTAAGGTCCAGTGCTTGGAAGGAGAAAGAATAGCCCTTTGGATAAATGAGAGCAGTGAAAGCATTTAGTTCTTACTGATAAATTGACTTTTGTCTGAAACCAAAGGGATGTGGTTAATAACCCATGAAAGAACAGTATGGCTGTGCTTTCGTTTTGTTGGTAGTTGTATGCCTTCAGTTCCTCCTGTCTGTGTTACTTATAAAAAATGTACCCTGCGTACTTTGTGGTCAACTGACTTGGCCAGCTTTTGATTTATGCTTCTTTGTTATGCTATTATAAAAAGAATCTCTATATCAGTAAAAGATCGCAGCAGCATTGAAACTCATGTGTCTCAGTGTTGTCTGTCGCGCCGAATCCACCTCCCACCTATAAGTCTCATTCTCCCTGGATCGGCCTGCTGAGCCCCCAGTTGGGTGGTCGGCGGCAATTACTGTCAGGTCTGGTAGTACAGCATATGGTGAAGGCTGGGGCTGTCTGGGGTCTTTGGGCATGAGAGCTGCTGCCTAACAATCACTACAAGCCTGGTTTGAACCTGTCATCAATGAACACAGTGTAGGAGGTTTTTGAATTCTAGTCTCTTTCCAACTCATCTATTTCTCTTCTCGCCTTCTCTGTCTCTAACTCTCACATGCTCTCACACACTCTGTCTTCACTCATTAATATTTTACTTATATACTTATTTTAATGACAGGACCAGATATACAAAGAGAGTTACCAGAGCACTGCTGAGCTCTGGCTTGTTGTGTTGGCGATTTCACCTAGGCTACTAGAGCCTCAGTTTGTAAGTCTTTCTGACACAAGCCATATTCTGTCTTCTCATTTCAATGCCAGTATCACTCAGAGTTTATAATAAAGTGATTTTTTGCAAAACACTTGGTACATTCTGAGAGTCTGACACCATTATTGACACCATTGTAGCTGAGAGTCTGACACCAATATTGACACCATTGTAGCTCTCTTTGGCCCTTGGTCACTTTGCTTCTTTTCAGATGTAAATACACTGAATAGGAAGAGGTTTTTGCCCTTAGGCTTGCACTGGGAACTACCAGCTGCCCTGTGTCTGTTGCCAGACTAGGAAACTTGTGGTGCCTGTCCATGTGGAGAGTCTCCTTGATGAGTTCCTTCTCGAGCCTTTTTCGATCGGTCCCTTTGGAGCTGCAAATAGCTAATGATTTTGAGGTTTTACTCCTTTGGACAATTCTTTTCCTGATACACAGCTTCTCTCAAGGTTTTAGCAATCAATTGTCTGAATGTCATATCGAATCCATTGTAGAAAATGAATACATCAGTGTCTCACTCTCTCTCTCTCTCTCTCTCTCTCTCTCTCTCTCTCTATATATATATATATATATATATATATATATATATATGTAACATGTAGAGTTCTGAAAATATTTTTTAGCTAGAGAACTCCACAGCTCTGGATTAGGGCAAGAATGTGGATACACATGGCCCTTATGAGCCACAGTCATGGGAGACATCTCAGAGAGCCATTCATATACCTCTTACCACTCTACAAATCTCTCTCAGCACAAACTACCTCTGCCAAATCATCTACTTCCCTCTTGCTCTTTTTGTCCACCGAGTCCTATCCCAAAACTGTAAATCAAAGAAGAAATAGACATAGTGGAGTTCCCTGCACACAGGACAGTCTGAGGCTGGACCTGGAGATGCAATACACCAGCCTGCATCTTGGCTGGAGCATCACTAAGACTATTTCCAAATGGAGAGGCGAGGGCAGTTTTGGAGAGTGGGCTGCAGGCCAAGTGTTGCTTCTCAGAGTGGCTAAGACCTAGATGTTCTAAGTGTAACCTTTCCTCACAAACATAAAATAGCAATGCCACTTGAAAAAAGTATGCATGGGCATGGAGGGTTTGTCTTCAGTGCTCTGGCACTGCTCAACACAGGGCCAGAATTTCAGTCCTTTTCTGTCTCTGTCATCCTGTCTCTCTGACTGTCTCTACGTGCCTTCTTCACTGGGCCCTTACTGGAAGTCAGTGCATGCATCGTGATCTCGGACTTCCTGGTGTTGAAATTTTCCTTTCTTTGCCCTTTGGATCACTTAGTCTTGTGCATATGGCTTAGTACAGAGTGGAACTGAGGAGACAGCCTTCCTGCTGCAGGTTCCAGGCATATGTCCATTTGCATCTGCAGCTGTCCAGGCTCTCTGTGCTTGACTTCCATTCTCTAGGGCCCTGATGCTGACACTCAGCCTAAATGCAGCCCTCCTCACCTTCCTGCACAGCGTCCTTGCCCTAATTCCATGAGAGACCAGGTGAAGAAAAGTGAAACTCTATCCCCCTGGCAAACACATTGTGCTTTCCCTCTATGAAGCCAAATGTAAAGGATCTGTGGTACTGATAGCCACAACAGTGTCCAGATTTTCCACACAAATCAGAAGCTTCCAGGGTTCTGAAAGAGGTTTTTTTGATGGCTGTGAAATGTCTTTTCCAAGTGCCTCTTGGGGTTTCAAATCCTTTTGAAACCTGAAGTTCTTTCTTGTATCTAGTGAATATTCTCATCTCTGGCCAGAAGGGCCGCCCAACTAGGAGCACAGCTATCCTGGGGTCAGGAAGTCTGCTAGCCTCCTAGCTCCTGGAGGGATTCCTGAGTATGTCCTCAAGGCCCAAGTGGTAACAGGTGTTTCCAATTGCCTTTATTATCAGCAGCTAGGCCTTCAGGTGAGGTGTGGGGCTGTGATCTCCACTGGAAGCTCCTAATTCACCCAATGGAGGCATCCATCTTTCTTTTGTCTGTCCATAGCAAGGGCCCGGGGACTTTGTGCTTCCTGCAAACAGAGCGACTTTGTATGGGACACTCATGCATGCCTACTTCTGTGAATCTCTCTGAGTGTGATGTGTGGACACCAGGACACCATGATCAGGGATGTGAGTCCACAGGAGCAGTTGCCTTAGCCGGATCCAAAGGGTAGTTGTAAGGACCAGGTTCATCCACTATTGTTTGGTCGAACACAGTTCCCATCTATGTTGTAACACAGCTCTTTCTGGGTACTTTCTGTGATTGTAATCTGCTGCCCTGAGCAGTGGACTGAGAGCCTGGAGGTTGAGTAGGAAGCCAACCATGACTGGACAAGCTCATGACCCTGAATTCTGAAGGGTTCCCCAGCTTCCCCCGTTGGGAGTGTTTGGATGATATATAGTGAGGCATGGGATTGAATAGGGAACTCAGGAGAATTAGACATGAGAGTCCCTTTGCACATGCATTCTTGCTTAGCCAGAAACTGGGCTAGCTGGCTTGCCCTGAGCAGCTAAGTTCTCTGTACATAAGTTGCAGGTGAGGCTGGCTACCTTGCCTCCAATGCTCTAAAACTACTACAGGTGAGAGCTGAGCACACACAGACACACACACTCAGTCAGACATACAGACACACACACACACAAATTACTGTCAGGTCTGGTAGTACAGCATATGGTGAAGGCTGGTGCTGTCTGTGGTCTGTGGACATGTAGCTGCTGCCTTACAATCTCAACAAGACAGGTTTGATCCTGTCATCAATGAACACAGTGTAGGAGGTTTTTGCATTCTGAGACACTGAAGAGGGAGAGGTTTTTGCCCTCAGGCTTGCACTGGAAACTAGCAGCTGCCCTGTGTGTTTTGGCAGACTAGGAAACGTGTGGTGGCTGTCCATGTGGAGAGTCTCCTGGATGAGTTCCTTCTTGAGCCTTTTCCAATAGTTCCCGTTGGAGCTGCATATAGCTAATGATTTGGAGATTTTACTCCTTTGGACAATTCTTTTCCTGATGCAGTTTCACTACAGGTTTTAGCAATCAATTGTCTGAATGTCATATCGAATCCACTGTAGAAAATGACTACATCAGTGTCTCTCTCTCTATATCTATCTCTCTCTGTCTCTCTTTCTCTCTCTCTCTCTCTCTGTCTCTCTCTCTCTCTCTCTCTATATATATATATATATATATATATATATATATGTAACTTGTAGAGGTCTGTAAATATTTTTTAGCTAGAGACCTGCACAGCTCTAGATTAGGGTAGTAAAGTGGATACACCTGGCCCTTCTGAGTCACAGCATCGAGAGACATCTCACAGAGCCATATCATTTATCACTCTACAAATCTCTCTCAGCACAAACTACTGCTGCCAAATCATCTACTTCCCTCTTGCTCATTTTGTCCACCGAGTCCTATCCCAAAACTATAAATCAAAGAAGAAATAGGTATAGTGCAGTTGCCTGCACACAGGACAGGCTGAAGCTGGACCAGGGAGATGCAATACTCCAGCCTGCATCTTGGCTGGAGCATCACTAAGACTACTTCCAATTTGGAGAGGAGGGGGCAGTTTTGGAGAGTGGGCTGCTGGCCAAGTGTTGCTTCTCAGAGTGTTAAGACCTAGATGTTCTAAGTGTTACCTTTCTTCAAAAACATCAAATAGCATTGCCACTTGTAAGAAGTATGCATGAGCATGGAGGGTTTGCCTTCAGTGCTCTGGCACTGATCAACACAGGGCCAGAATTTCAGTCCTTTTCTGTCTCTGTCATTCTGTCTCTCTGACTGTCTCCATGTGCCTTCTACCCTGGGCCCTTACTGGAAGTCAGTGCATGCATCGTGAACTCAGTAATTTTGGTATTGAAATTTTCCTTTCTTTGCCCTTTGGATTATTTAGTCTCCTAAACATGGTGTAGTACAGAGGGGAACTGTGGAGACATCGTTGCTGCTGCAGGTTCCAGGCATATGTCCATCTGCAGCTGCAGCTGTCCAGGCCCTCTGTGCTTGACTCCCATTCTCCAGGGCCCTGAGGCTGACACTCAGCCTAAATGCAGCCCTCCTCAACTTCCTGCACAGCGTCCTTGTCCTTATACCATGAGAGCCCAGGTGAAGAGACGTGAAACTCTATCCCCCTGGCACACATATTGTGCTTTCCCTATATTAAGCCGAATGTAAAGGATCTTTGGTACTGATGGCCACACCAGTGTCCAGATTTTCCATGCAAAACGGAAGCTTCCAGTGTTCTGAAAGAGGGTGTTTGGATGGCTGTGAAATGTCTTTTCCAAGTGCCTCCTGGGGTTTCAAATCCTTTTGAAACCTGAAGTTCTTTCTTGTATCTAGGGAATATTCTAACCTCTGGACAGAAGGGCCGCCCAACTAGGAGCACAGCTATCCTGGGCTCAGGAGGTCTGCAAGCCTGCTAGCTCCTGGAGGGATTCCTGAGTATGTCCTCAGGCCCCAAGTGGTAACAGGTGTTTCCAATTGCCTTTATTAGCAGCATCCCGGCCCTCAGGTGAGGGACGGGGCTGTGATCTCCACTGGAGACTCCTAATTCAGCCAATGGAGGCATCCATCTTCCTTTTGTTCCTCCATAACAAGGGCCCGGGTAGTTTGTGCTTCCTGCAAGCAGAGCGACTTTGTATGGGATACTCATGCATGCCTACTTCTGGGAATCTCTCTGAGTGTGATGTGTGGACACCAGGACACCATAATCAGGGATTGTGAGGCCACAGGAGCAATTGCCTTAGCCGGACCCAAAGAGTAGGTGTGAGCTGCCGGGTTCATACACTATTCTTTGGTCAGAGTTCCCATCTATGTTGAAACACAGGTCTTTCTGGGTTCATTCTGGGCTTGTAATCTGCTGCCCTGAGCAGTGGACTGAGAGCCTGGTGGCTTAGTAGGCATCCAAACGTGACTGTACAGGCTCCTGCCCCTGAATTCTGAGGGGTGCCCCAGCTTACACCTTTAGCAGTGTTTGGATGATAGTGAGGCAAGAGATTGAATCGGGAAATCAGGAGAGGGAGACATGAGAGTCCCTTTGCATGTGCTTTCTTGCTTAGCCAGAATCTGGGCTAGCTGGCTTGCCCTGACCAGCTAGGTTCTCTGTACATAAGTTGCAGGTGAGGCTGGCTACCTTCCCACCCATGCTCTGAGACTACTATAGGTGAGCTCTGAGCACACACAGACACAGACAGACATACAGACACACACACACACACACACACACACACACACACACACATTACTGTCAGGCTGGTAGTACAGCATATGGTGAAGGCCTGGGCTGTCTTGGGTCTGTGGGCATGAGAGCTGCTGCCTTACAATCTCTACAAGCCTGCTTTGAACCTGTCATCAATGAACACAGTGTAGGAGGTTTTTGAATTCTCATCACTTTCCAGCAGATGTGGCTGGTGGGCGGGCCTTCCAGAGGCTGCCCAATGAGCGTGCTGCAGGGCCGTGTGGGCGGTACAAAAGGTTGCTGTCCAATCACTCACTAGGGACCTTGACACTCTTGGGTGTGTCCTAGAACACTGGCCAATGATATTGCTGGCAGGGGTTCTGGGCGTGGCCTAGGCCTTTGGCATATCAGAGCATGGCTTGTGCCCTGTCTGCAGGCCTTCTGAAGTAAGACCGACAATGGGAGCTCAGAGCTGGCCTTAAAAGGCTGGGCGTGCTTCCAGGAAGTGCGAAGCAGGGTCCACCCTGGGCACTGCCTTGCAGTAGTTGTCCAGTGTGCTTGTGTATAACTCCGTTTGTGCCTGTGCCTCTGTGGATGTGTGCGTGTGTGTAACCGTGAGAGTGTGTGTTTGTGTGTGTGTGTGTGTGTGTGTGAGGGAGGGAGAGTGAGAGAGAACAATGGAATCATTGTGGCACAGGATATTTTGTGCAAAACACTTGGCACATTCTGATTTACAGCTCAATATTGACACCATTGTAGCTCGCCTTGGTCCTTGGTCACTTTTCTTATTTTCAGATGTAAAGACACTGAAGAGGGAGAGGTTTTTGCCCTGAGGCTTGCACTGGGTACTAGAACCTGCCCTGTGTGTGTTGCCAGACTAGGAAACTTTTGGTGCCTGTTCATGTGGAGAGTCTCCTGGATGAGTTCCTTCTCAAGACTTTTTCGCTAGGTCCCGTTGGAGCTGCATACAGCTAATGATTTGGAGATTTTACTCCTTTGAACAATTCATTTCCTGATGTACAGTTTCTCTCCAGTTTTAGTAATCAATTGTCTGAATGTCATATCGCATCCATTGTTGAAAATAACTACATCAGTGTCTTGCCCTCTCTCTCTCTCTCTCTCTCTCTCTCTCTCTATATATATATATATATATATATATATATATATATATATATATATATATATATATATATAACATGTAGAGATCTGAAAATATATTTTAACTAGAGATGTGCACAGCTCTGGATTCGGGTAGTAATGCGGATACACCTGGCCCTTCTGAGGCACAGTCATGAGAGACATCTCACAAAGCCACTCCTATACCTCTAATCACTCTACAAATCTCTCTCAGCACAAACTACCGCTGCCAAATGATCTACTTCCCTCTTGCTCTGTTTCTCCTCCGAGGCCTATCCCAAAACTGTAAATCAAAGAAGTAATAGACATAGTGCAGTTCCCTGCACACAGGACAGGCTGAGGTTGGACCAAGGAGATGAATACGCCAGCCTGCATGTGGCTGGAACATTACTAAAACTACTTCCAATTTGGAGAGGTAAGGGCAGTTTTGGGAGTGGGCTTCCGGCCAAGTGTTGCTTTTCAGTGTGGTCTAAGAGCTATATGTTCTAAGTGTAACCTTTCCTCAAAAACATAAAATAGCAATGCCACATGAAAAAAGTATTCTTGGGCACGGAGGGTTTGTCTTCAGTGCTCTGGTACTGATCAACACAGGGCCAGAATTTCAGTCCTTTTCTGTCTCTGTGATTCTGTCTCTCTCACGTCTCTATGTACCTTCTTCCCTGGACCCTTCGTGTAATTCAGTGCATGCATCGTGAACTCGATCTTCCTGGTATTGAAATTTTCCTTTCTTTCCCCTTTGGATTACTTCGTCTCGTGCATATGGCTTAGTACAGAGCGGAACTGAGGAGACAGCGTTCCTGCTGCAGGTAACTGGCATTGTCCATCTCCAGCTGCAGCTTTCCAGGCCCTCTGTGCTTGACTCCCATTCTCCAGGGCCCTGTGGCTGACACTCAGCTTAAATACAGCCCTCCTCAATTTCCTGCACCGCATCCTTGTCCTTATTCCATGAGAGCCCAGGTCAAGAGAAGTGAAACTCTACCACTCTGGCACACACATTGTGCTTTCCCTCTATTGGGCCGAATGTAAAGGATCTGTGGTACTGAAGGCCACACCAGTGTCCAGATTTTCCACGCAAAACGGAAGCTTCCAGGGTTCAGAAAGAGGGTGTTTTCTTGGCTGAGAAATGTCTTTTCTAAGTGCCTCCTGGGGTTTCAAATCCTTTTGAAACTTGAAGTTCGTTCTTGTATCTAGGAAATATTCTCACCTCTGGCCAGAAGGCTCTCCCAACTAGGAGCACAGCTATTCCAGTGTCAGGAGGTCTGCCAGCCTGCTAGCTCCTGGAGGGATTCCTGAATATGTCCTCAGGGCCCAAGTGGTAACAGGTGTTTCCAATTGCCTTTATTAGCAGCAGCCAGGCTCTCAGGTGAGGTGAGGGGCTGTGATCTCCACTGGAAGCTCCGAATTCAGCCAATGGAGGCACCATCTTCTTTTTGTCTGTCCATAGCAAGGGCCTGGGGAGTTTGTGCTTCCTGCAAGCAGAGCGACTTTGTATGGGACAGTCATGCATGCCTACTTCTGGGAATCTCTCTGAGTGTGATGTGTGGACACCAGGACACCATGATCTGGGATGGAGGCCACAGGAGCAATTGCCTTAGCTGGACCCAAAGTGTAGGTGTAAGGGATCGGCTTCATCCACTATTGTTTGGTCGAACACAGTTCCCATCTATGTTGAAACACAGCTCTTTCTGGGTACTTTCTGTGCTTGTAATCTACTGCCCTGAGTAGTGGACTGAGAGCCTGGAGGCTGAGTAGGTAGTCAAACGTGACGGGACAGGCTCATGCCCCTGTATTCTGAGGGGTCCCCCAAATTCCCCTGGATGATAGATAGTGAGGTATGGGAAGGAATAGGGAACTCAGGAGATTTAGACATGAGAGTCCCTTTGCATATGCATTCTTGCTTAGCCAGAATCTGGGCTAGCTGGCTTGCCCTGAGCAGCTAGGTTATCTGTACATAAGTTGCAGGTGAGGCTGGATACATTGCCACCCATGCTCTGAGACTACTACAGGTGAGCTCTGAGCACAGACACACACAGTCAGACGGACCGACAGACAGACACACACACACACTACTGTCAGGTCTGGTAGTACAGCGTATGGTGAAGGCTGGGGCTGTCTGCGGTCTGTGGGCATGAGAGCTGCTGCCTTACAATCTCGACAAGCCAGGTTTTAACCTGTCAGCAATGAACACAGTGTAGGAGGTTTTTGAATTCTGAGACACTGAAGAGGGAGATGTTTTTGCCCTGAGGCTTGCACTGGGATCTGGCAGCTGCCCTGTGTGTGTTGCCAGACTAGGAAACTTGTGGTGCCTGTCCATGTGGAGAGTATCCTGGATGAGTTCCTTCTCGAGTCTTTTTCGATCGGTCCCGATGGAGCTGCATATAGCTAATGATTTGGAGATTTTACTCCTTTGGACAATTCTTTTCCTATGCACAGATTCACTCCAGGTTTTAGCAATCAATTGTCTGAATGTCAAATCGAATCCATTGTAGAAAATGACTACATCACTCTCTCTCTCTCTCTCTCTCTCTCTCTCTCTATATATATATATATATATATATATATATATATATATATATATATATATATATATGAAACATGTAGAGGTCTGATAATATTTTTTAGCTAGAGACCTGCACAGCTCTGGATTAGGATAGTAAAGTGGATACACCTGGCCCTTCTGAGCCACAGTCATGAGAGACATCTCACAGAGCCATATCGTTTATCACACTACAAATCTCTCTCAGCACAAACTACAGCTGCCAAAACATCTACTTCCCTCTTGCTTATTTTGTCCATTGAGTCCTATCCCAAAACTATAAATCAAAGAAGAAATAGACATAGTGCAATTCCCTGCACACAGGACTGGCTGAGTCTGGACCAGGGAGATGCAATATGCCAGCCTGCATCTTGGTTGGAGCATCACTAAGACTACTTCCAATTTGGAGAGGCGGGGGCAGTTTTGGAGAGAGGGCTGCCGGCCAAGTGTTGCTTCTCAGAGTGTCTAAGACCTAGATGTTCTAAGTGTTACCTTTCCTCAAACACATAAAATAGCAATGCCACTTGAAAAAAGTATGCATGGGCATGGAGGGTTTGTCTTCAGTGCTCTGGCACTGATCAACACAGGGCCAGAATTTCAGTCCTTTTCTGTCTCTGTCATTCTGTCTCTCTGACTATCTCTATGTGCCTTCTTCACTGGGCCCTTACTGGAAGTCAGTGCATGCATCGTGAACTCAGTCATCTTGCTGTTGAAATTTTCATTTCTTTGCCCTTTGGATTATTTAATATGCACATGGTGTAGTACAGAGTGCAACTGTGGAGACAGCGTTGCTGCTGCAGGTTCCATGTATATGTCCATCTGCAGCTGGGGATGTCCAGGCTCTCTGTGCTTGACTCCCATGCTCCAGGGCCCTGAGGCTGACACTCAGCCTAAATGCAGAGCTCCTCACCTTCCTGCACAGCGTCCTTGTCCTTATTCCATGAGAGCCCAGGTGAAGTTAAGTGAAACTCTATCCCCCTGGCAAACACATTGTGCTTTCCCTCTATTAAGCCGAATGTAAAGGATCTGTGGTACTGATAGCCACAACAGTGTCCAGATTTTACACACAAACCGGAAGCTTCCAGGGTTCTGAAAGAGGTTTTTTTGATGGCTGTGAAATGTCTTTTCCAAGTGCCTCATGGGGTTTCAAATCCTTTTGAAACCTGAAGTTCTTTCTTGTATGTAGGGAATATTCTCACCTCTGGCCATAAGGGCCGCCCAACTAGGAGCACAGCTATCCCGGGGTCAGGAAGTCTGCCAGCCTCCTAGCTCCTGGAGGGATTCCTGATTATGTCCTCAGGTCACAAGTGGTAACAGGTGTTTCCAATTGCCTTTATTAGCAGCAGCCAGGCCCTCAGGTGAGGTGCGGGGCTGTGATCTCCACTAGAAGCTCCTAATTAACCCAATGGAGCATCCATCTTTCTTTTGTCTGTCCATAGCAAGGGCCCGGGGAGTTTGTGCTTCCTGCAAGCAGAGCGACTTTGTATGGGACACTCATGCATGCCTACTTCCGGGAATCTCTCTGAGTGTGATGTGTGGACACCAGGATACCATGATCAGGGATGTGAGTCCACAGGAGCAGTTGCCTTAACCGGACCCAAAGGGTAGGTGTAAGGGACCGGCTTCATCCACTATTGTTTGGTCAAACACAGTACCCATCTATGTTGAAACACAGCTCTTTCTCGGTACTTTCAATGCTTGTAATCTGCTGCCCTGAGCAGTGGACAGAGAGCCTGGAGGCTGAGTAGGCAGCCAACCATGACTGGACAGTCTCATGAGCCTGAATTATGAGGGGTGCCCCAGCTTCCCTCGGATGATAGATAGTGAGGCATGGGATTGAATAGGGAACTCAGGAGAGGGAGACATGAGAGTCCCTTTTCATATGCATTCTTGCTTAGCCAGAATCTGGGCTAGCTGGCTTGTCCTGACCAGCTAGGTTCTCTGTACATAAGTTGCAGGTGAGGCTAGCTACCTTGCCACCCATGCTCTGAAACTACTACATGTGAGCTCTGAGCACACACAGACACACACAGTCAGACATACAGACAGACAGACACACATTACTGTTAGGTCTGGTAGTACAGCATATGGTGAAGGGTGGAGCTGTCTGCGGTCTGTGAGCATGAGAGCTGCTGCCTTACAATCTGTACAAGCCAGGTTTGAACCTGTCATCAATGAACACAGTGTAGGAGTTTTTTGAATTCTGAGACACTGAAGAGGGAGAGGTTTTTGCCCTGAGTTTTGCACTGGAACCTAGCAGCTGCCCTGTGTGTGTTTCCAGACTAGGAAACTTGTGGTTCCTGTCCATGTGGAGAGTCTCCTGGATGAGTTCCTTCTCAAGCTTATTTCGCTCGGTACCTTTGGAGCTGCATATAGCTAATGATTTGGAGATTTTACTCCTTTGGACAATTCTTTTCCTGTTGCACAGTTTCTCTCCAGGTTTTACAATCAATTGTTTGAATGTCATATCGAATCCATTGTAGAAAATGACTACATGAGTGTCTGACTATCTCTCTCTCTTTCTCTCTCTATATATATGTAACATTTAGAGGTCTGAAAATATTTTTATCTAGAGACCTTCACAGCTCTGGATTATTGTAGTAATGCGGATACACCTGGGCCTTATTAGCCACAGTCAAGAGAGACATCTCACAGAGCCATTCCTATACCTTTTCGCACTCTACAAATCTCTCTCAGCACAAACTACTGCTGCCAAATGATCTACTTCCCTCTTGCTCATTTTCTCCACCGAGGCCTATCCCAAAACTGTAAATCAAATAAGAAATAAACATAGTGCCGTTCCCTGCACACAGGACAGGCTGAGGCTGGACCAGGGTGATGCAATACACCAGCCTGCATCTTGGCTGGAGCATCACTAAGATTACTTCCAATTTGGAAATGTGAGGGCATTTTTCGAGAGTGGGCTGCAGGCCGAGTGTTGCTTCTCAGAGTGGGGTAAGACCTAGATGTTCTAAGTGTAACCTTTCCGCACAAACATAAAATAACAATGCCACTTATAAGAAGTATGCATGGACATAGAGGGTTTGGCTTCAGTGCTCTGGCACTGATCAACACAGGGCCAGAATTTCTGTACTTTTCTGTCACTGTCATTCTGTCTCTCTGACTGTCTCTATGTGCCTTCTTCACTGGGCCCTTACTGGAAGTCAGTGCATGCATCGTTAACTCAGTCTTCCTGGTGTTGAAATTTTCCTTTCTTTGCCCTTTTTATTTTTTAATCTTGTGCATATGGCATAGTACAATGGGTAACTGAGGAGACAGCGATCCTACTGCAGGTAACATGCATGTGTCCATTTCCAGATGCAGTTTTCCAGGCCCTCTGTGCTTGACTCCCATTCTCCAGGGCCCTGAGGGTGACGCTCAGCCTAAATGCAGAGCTCCTCACCTTTCTGCACAGTATCCGAGTCCTTATTCCATGAGAGCCCAGGTTAAGAGAAGTGAAACTCTATCCCCCTGGCACACACATTGTTCTTTCCTCTATTAGGTCGAATGTAAAGGATCTGTGTTACTGATGGCCACACCAGGGTCCAGATTTTCCACGCAAAAAGGAAGCTTCCAGGGTTCAGAAAGAAGGTGTTTTGATGGCTGTGAAATGTCTTTTCCAAGTGCTAATGGGGTTTCAAATCCTTTTGAAACCTGAAGTTCGTTATTGTATCTAGGGAATATTCTTACCTCAGGCCACAAGTCCCTCCCAGCTAGGAACACAGCTATCCCGGTGTCAGGAGGTCTGTCAGCCTGCTAGCTCCTGGAGGGATTCCTGAGTATGTCCTCAGGGCCCAAGTGGTAACAGGTATTTCAAGTTGCCTTTATTAGCAGCAGCCAGGCCCTCAGGTGAATGGCGGGGCTGTGATCTCCACTGGAAGCTCCTAATTCAGCCAATGGAGGCATCCATCTTCCTTTTGTCTCTCCATAGCAAGGGCCGGCGGAGTTTGTGCTTCCTGCAAGCTGAGCAACTTTGTATGGGACACTCATGCATGCCTACTTCTGGAATCTCTCTGAGTGTGATGTGTGTACACCAGGACACCATGATCAGGGATTGTGAGGCCACAGCAGCAATCGCCTTTGCCGGACCCAAAGGGAAGGTGTAAGGAGCCAGGTTCATCCACTATTGTTTGGTCAAACACAGTTCCCATCTATGTTCTAACTCTTTCTGGGTTCTTTCTGGGCTTGTAATCTGCTGCCCTGAGAAGTGGACTGGGAGCCTGGAGGCTGAGTATACAGCCAAACGTGACTGGACAGGGTCCTTCCTCTGAATTCTGAGGGGTGCCACTTGTAAGAAGTATGCATGGTAATGGAGGGTTTGTCTTCAGTGCTCTGGCACTGATCAACACAGGGCCAGAATTTCAGTCCTTTTCTGTCACTGTCATTCTGTCTCTCTGACTGTCTCTAGGTACCTTCTTCACTGGGCCCTTATTGGATGTCAGTGCATGCATCGTGATCTCAGACTTCCTGGTGTTGAAAATTTGCCTTTCTTTGCCCTTTGGATAATTTAGTCTCCTGCATATGGCATAGTACATTGGGTAACTGAGGAGACAGTGAATCTGCTGCAGGTAACAGGCGTATGTCCATCTCCAGTTGCAGCTGTTCAGGCCCTCTGTACTTGACTCCCATTCTCCAGGGCCCTGAGGCTGACACTCAGCCTAAATGCAGCCATCCTCACCTTCCAGAACAGCATCCTTGTCCTTATTCCATGAGAGCTCAGGTGAAAAGAAGTGAAACTCTACCCCCCTGGCACACACATTGTGCTTTCCCTCTACTAAGCCGAATGTAAAGGATATGTGGTACTGATGGCGACACCAGTGTCCAGATTTTCCACGTAAAACGGAAGCTTCCAGGGTTCTGAAAGAGGGTGTTTTGATGGCTGTGAAATGACTTTTCCAAGTGCCTCATGGGGTTTTCAAATCCTTTTGAAACCTGAAGTTCTTTCTTGTATCTAGGGAATATTCTCACCTCTGGGCAGAATGGCTGCCCAACTCAGAGCACAGCTATCCCGGGGTCAGGAGGTCTGCAAGCCTGCTAGCTCCTTGAGGGATTCCTGAGTATGTCCTCAGGGCCCAAGTGGTAACAGGTGTTTCCAATTGCCTTTATTAGCAGCAGCCAGGCCCTCAGGTGAGAGGCTGGGGCTGCGATATCCAATGGAAGCCCCGAATTCAGCCAATGGAGGCATCCATCTTTCGTCTGTCCATAGTAAGGGCCCAGGAAGTTTGTGCTTCCTGGAAGCAGAACGACTTTGTATGGGACACTCATGCATGCCTACTTCTGGAAATCTCTATGAGTGTGATGTGTGGATACCAGGACACCGTGATAAGGAATGTGAGGCCACAGGAGCAATTGCCTTAGCCGGACCCAAAGGGTAGGTGTAAGGGACCGGGTTCATCCACTATTGTTTGGTCGAACACAGTTCCCATCTATGTTGAAACACAACTCTTTCTGGGTACTGTCTATGCTTGTAATCTGCTGCCCTGAGCAGTGGACTGAGAGCCTGGAGGCTGAGTAGGCAGCCAAATGTGACTGGACAGGCTCATGCCCCTGAATTCTGAGGGGTGCCCCAGCTTCCCCCGGATGATAGATAGTGAGGCATGGGATTGAATAGGGAACTCAGGAGATTTAGATATGAGAGTCCCTTTGCATATGCATTCTTGCTTAGCCAGAATCTAGGCTAGCTGACTTGTCCTGACCAGCTAGGTTATCTGTACATAAGTTGCAGGTGATGCTGGCTACCTTGACACCCATGCTCTGAGACTACTACAGGTGAGCTCTGAGCACACACAGACACAGAAAGTCAGACAGACAGACAGACACACACACACACACACATTACTCTCAGGTCTGGTAGTACAGCATATGGTGAACGCTGTGGTCTCAGGTCTGGTAGTACAGCATATGGTGTGTCTGTGGACTGTGGGCATGAGAGCTTCTGCCTTACAATCTCTACTAGCCAGGTTTGATCCTGTCATCAATGAACACAGTGTAGGAGGTTTTTGAATTCTGAGACACTGAAGAGGGAGAGGTTTTTGCCCTGAGGCTTGCACTGGGAACTAGCAGCTACCCTGTGTGTGTTGCCAGACTAGGAAACTTGTGGTGCCTGTCCATGTGGAGAGTATCCTGGATGAGTTCCTTCTGGAGCCTTTTTCCATCGGTCCCGATGGAGCTGCATATAGCTAATGATTTGGATATTTTACTCATTTGGACAATTCTTTTCCTGATGCACAGTTTTTCTCCATGTTTAAGCAATCAATTGTCTGAATGTCATATCGAATCCTTTGTAGAAAATGACTACATCAGTCTCTCTCTCTCTGTCTCTCTCTCTCTCTCTCTCTCTCTCTATATATATATATATATATATATATATATATACATATATACATATATATATGTAACATGTAGAGGTCTGAAAATATTTTTTAGTTAGAGACCTGCACAGCTCTGGATTAGGGTAGTAAAGTGGATACACCTGGCCCTTCTGAGCCACAGTCATGAGAGACATCTCACAGAGCCATATCATTTATCACTCTACAAATCTCTCTCAGCACAAACTACTGCTGCCAAATCATCTACTTCCCTCTTGCTCTTTTTGTCCACCGAGTCCTATCCCAAAACTGTATATCAAAGAAGAAATAGACATAGTGCAGTTCCCTGCACACAGGACAGGCTGAGGCTGGACCAGGGAGATGCAATGCGCCAGCCTGCATCTTGGCGGGAGCATCACTAAGACTATTTCCAATTTGGAGAGGCGGGGGCAGTTTTGGAGAGTGGGCTGCCGGTCAAGTGTTGCTTCTCAGAGTGGCTAAGACCTAGATGTTCTAAGTGTTACCTTTCCTCAAAAACATAAAATAGCAATGCAACTTGACAGACAGACACACACACACACAAAGACACATTACTGTCAGGTCTGGTAGTACAGCATATGGTGAATGCTGGGGCTGTCTGGGGTCTGTGGGCGTGAGAGCTGCTGCCTTACAATCTCTACAAGCCAGGTTTTAACCTGTCATCAATGAACACAGTGTAGGAGGTTTTTGAATTCTGAGACACTGAAGAGGGTGAGTTTTTTTCCCTGAGGCTTGCACTGGGAACTAGCAGCTGCCCTGTGTGTGTTGCCAGACTAGGAAACTTGTGGTGTCGTTCGATGTGGAGAGTCTCCTGGATGAGTTCCTTCTCGAGCCATTTTCGATCGGTCCCATTGGAGCTACATATAGCTAAAGATTTGGATATTTTACTCCTTTGGACAATTCCTTTCCTGATGCACAGTTTCTCTACAGCTTTTAGCAATCAATTCTTGAATGTCATATCGAATCCATTGTAGAAAATGTCTACATCAGTGTCTCTCTCTCTATATATATGTAGATGTCTGAAAATATTTTTAGCTTGAGACCTGCACAGGTCTGTATTAGGGTAGTAAAATGGATACACCTGGCCCTTCTGAGCCAGTCATGACAGACATCTCACAGAGCCATATCGTTTATCACTCTACAAATCTCTCTCAGCACAAACTACCACTGCCAAATCATCTACGTCCCTCTTGCTCATTTTGTCCACCGAGTCCTATCCCAAAACTGTAAATCGAAGAAGAAATAGACATAGTGCAGTTCCCTGCACACAGGACAGGCTGAGGCTGGACCAGGGATGAAATATGCCAGCCTGATTTTGGCTGGAGCATCACTAAAACTACTTCCAATTTTGAGAGGCAAGGGCAGTTTTGGAGAGTGGGCTGCAGGCCAAGTGTTGCTTCTCAGAGTGGGCTAAGACCTAGGTGTTCTAAGTGTAACCTTTCCTCACAAACATAAAATAACAATACCACTTGTAAGAAGTATGCATGGGAATGGAGGCTTTGTGTTCAGTTCTCTGTCATTTATCAACACAGGGCCAGAATTTCAGTCCTTTTCTGTCTCTGTCATTCTGTCTCTCTGACTGTCTCTACGTGCCTTCTTCATTGGTCCCTTATGGAAGTCAGTGCATGCATCGTGAACTCGGACTTCCTGGTGTTGAAATTTTCCTTTCTTTGCCCTTTGGATTATTCAGTCTCCTGCATATGGCTTAGTATATTGGGGAACTGAGGAGACAGCGATCCTGCTGCAGGTAACAGGCATATGCCCCTCTCCATCTGCAGCTGTCCAGGCCCTCTGTGCTTGACTCCCATTCTACTGGGCCCTGAGGCTGACACTCACCTAAATGCAGCCCTCCTCAATTTCCTGCACCGCATCCTTGTCCTTATTCCATGAAAGCCCAGGTCAAGAGAAGTGAAACTCTATCCCCCTGGCACAAACATTGTGCTTTCCCTCTATTAAGCCGAATATAAAGTATCTGTCGTACTTATGGCCACACCAGTGTCCAGATTTTCAACTCAAATTGGAAGCTTCCAGGGTTCAGAAAGAGGGCTTTTTGATAGCTGTGAAATGTCTTTTCTAAGTTCCTCATGGGGTTTCAAATCCTTTTGAAACCTGAAGTTCTTTCTTGTATCTAGGTAATATTCTCACCTCTGGCCAGAATGCCCTCCCAACTAGGAGCACAGCTATCCTGGGGTCAGGATGTCTGCCAGCGTGCTAGCTCCTTGAGGGATTCCTGAGTATGTCCTCATGGCCCAAGTGGTAACAGGTGTTTCAAATTTCCTGTATTAGCAGCAGCCAGGTCCTCAGGTGAGGGGCAGGGCTGTGATCTCCACTGAAAACTCCTAATTCAGCCAATGGAGTCATCCTTCTTCCTTTTGTCTCTCCATAGCAAGGGTCTTGGGAGTTTTTGCTTCTGCAAGCAGAGCGACTTTGTATGGGACACACATGGATGCCTACTTCTGGGAATCTCTCTGAATGTGATGTGTGGACACCAGGACACCGTGATCAGGGATTGTGAGGCCACAGGAGCAATTGCCTTAGCAGAACCCAAAGGGGAGGGATAAGGGGCCGGGTTCATCCACTATTCTTTGGTCAAAAACAGTTCCCATCTAAGTTGAGACACAGCTCTTTCTGGGTTCTTTCTGGGCTTGTAATCTGCTGTCCACAGAGAAGTGGACTGGGAGTCTGGAGGCTGAGTATGCAGCCAAACGTGACTGGACAGGTTCCTGCCCTGAATTCTGAGGGGTGCCCCAGCTTTCCCCGTTGGCAGTGTTGGATGATAGTGAGGCATGAGATTGAATCAGGAACTCAGGAGAGCAAGACATGAGAGTCCCTTTGCATATGCATTCTTGCTTAGCCAGAATCTGAGCTAGCTGGCTTTCCCGAACCAGCTAGGTTCTCTGTACATAAGTTGCAGGTGAGGCTGGATACCTTGCCACCCATGCTCTTAGACATATACAGGTGAGTTCTGAGCAACGACAGACACACACACAGACAGACAGACAGACACACACACACACACACACATTACTGTCAGGTTTGTTAGTACAGCTGTGAAATGTCTTTTCCAAGTGCCTCATGGGGTTTCAAATCCTTTTGAAACCTGAAGTTCTTTCTTGTATCTAGGGAATATTCATACCTCTGGCCAGAATGCCCTCCCAACTAGGAGCACAGCTATCCTGTGGTCAGGAGGTCTTCCAGCCTGCTAGCTCCTGGAGGGATTCCTGAGTATGTCCTCAGGTCACAAGTGGTAACAGGTGTTTCCAATTGCCTATATTAGAAGCAGACAGGCCCTCAGGTGAGGGGCGGGGATGTGATCTCCACTGGAAACTCCTAATTCAGCTAATGGAGGCATCCATCTTCCTTTTGTCTCTCCATATCAAGGTCCCAGGCAGTTTGTGCTTCCTGTAAGCAGAGCGACTTTGTATGGCACACACATGGATGCCTACTTCTGGGAATCTCTCTGAGTGTGATGTATGGACACCAGGACACCATGATCAGGGATAGTGAGGCTACAGGAGCAATTGCCTTATCAGGACCCAAAGGGGAGGTGTAAGGGGCCGGGTTCATCCACTATTGTTTGGTCAAACACAGTTCCCATCTATGTTGGATCTCTTTCTGGGTTATTTCTGGGCTTGTAATCTGCTTTCCACTGAGAAGTGGACTGGGAGCATGTAGGCTGAGTTTGCAGCCAAACGTGACTGGACAGGGTCCTGCCCCTGAATACTGCGGGGTGCCCCAGCTTCCCCCGTTGGCAGTGTTTGGATGATAGTGAGGCATGAGATTGAATGGGGAACTCTGGAGAGCGAGACATGAGAATCCCTTTGCAAATGCATTATTGCTTAGCCAGAATCTGGGCTAGCTGGCTTTACCTAACCATCTAGGTTCTCTGTACATAAGTGGCAGGTGAGGCTGGCAACCTTGACACCCATGCTCTGAGACTAATATAGGTGAGTTCTGAGCACACACAGACACACACTGACAGACAGACAGAGAGACACACACACACAAACACACACACATTACTGTCAGGTCTGGTAGTACAGCATATGGTGAAATTTGGGGCTCTCTGGGGTCTGTGGGCATGAGAGCTGCTGCCTAACAATCTCTACAAGCCAGGTTTGAACCTGTCATCAATGAACACAGTGTAGGAGGTTTTTGAAATCTGGTCTCTTTCCAACTCATGGATTTCTCTTCTCGCCTTCTCTGTCTCTAACTCTCACATGCTCTCACACACTCTGTCTTCACACATTTATATTTTACTTATATACTTATTTTTACTGACAGGCCCAGATATACAAAGAGAGTTACCAGAGCACTGCTGAGCTCTGGTTTGTTGTGTTGGCGATTTCACCTAGGCTAAAGGAGCCTCAGTTTGTAAGTCTTTCTGACACAAGCCATATTCTGTCTCCTCATTTCCATGCCAGTATCACTCAGAGTTTATAATAAAGATATACATACATATATATTTATATATCTGTCATTTTTAGAATTGTCGAACTATGTGTTTGACCTTAATTCAGAATTACCACATTTATAACAGCCTAGTTTTTCAGAAATAATGGCCATATAGTTGGAGCAGCATTCAATACAAATATAAATAATAGAACCTTCCAGTAGCATTTCTAATCGTGTTTCCATTAGCATCCTTATTGTAATTATCATATCCCAGAACTTCCCTATTTTTTCTAGTGTAAGCTTCAATATATATGTGTTTGTTTTCTTTCTCCGGACATCTTAATTTCCCTGGACCCTGATGTGTTAGGGGGTTTTTGAAGCAGCCCTCTGTTTATCAGCGGATGGTTTCTATGTTAATGTTGTAATCAGGTCATCTTGTGGTTTTTGTTTTTATTTATTTTTTATTTTTTCAATTCCTCCTAGATCATCCCCATTTATTTGCATATTTATTTATTTAGTCAGGTATCACATATTGGGTCATTTCTTCTGCTTGATAGATTTTCTTGTATAATTGAAGGAAACTTTTGAAGCACAATACATTTCCTGGGGCAAATAGTACACAAATATGCAGAAGGCCTGGGTTCTCTGTGGTCTGTAGGCATTATAGCTGCTGTCTTACAATCTCTACAACCCAGGTTTGAATCTGTCATGAATGAACAAAATCTAGGGGGGATTGACTTCTGGTCTATTTCAAACTCTTCTATTTCTCTTCTCGCCTTTTCTGTCTCTGACTCTCACCGGCTCTCACTCACTCTGTCTGCACTCAGTAATATTTTACTTATATCCTTATTTTATTGACAGGCCCAGATATACAAAGTGAGTTGCCAGAGCACTGCTGAGCTCTGGCTTTTTTGTTGTTTTCACCTAGGCTACTTGAGCCTCAGCTTTGTAAGTCTCTTTGATTCAAGCCATATTCTGTCTCCTCATATCCATGGCAGTATCTCTCAGACTTTATAATAAATATATACATCCTTTTACATATATAAATATACTTATATATATATATCTGTCATTTTTGGAATTGTCAACCTATGTAATTGATCTTAATCAGAATTAACACATTTATAACAGCTTCCTTTTTCATTAAATTGGCCACATAGCTGGAGCAGGATTCAATACAATTATAAATAATAGAACCTTCCAGTAGCATTTCTAATAGCATTTCTATCAGCATCCTTATTGAAATTATCATAGTACAGAACTTGCCTCCTTTCTCTAGTGTAAGCTTCAAGACATAAGAGTTTCTTTTCATTCTCCTGAAATCTTAATTTCCCTGGACTCTGAAGTGTCTCAGAATTTTTGAAGCAGCCATCTGTATCTCAGCATATGGTTTCTATGTTTCTACTGTAATCAGGTCTTCTTGTGATTTTTGTTTTTATTTTTCATATTTTTCAATTCCTCCTAGATCATCCTCATTTATTTGCATATATATTTATTTATTTAGTTCTATATAACATGAGGGGTCATTTCTTCTGCTTGATAGATATTTCTCTTATAATTGAAGGGAAGTTTACACTCACAATACATTTCCTGTCGTAAATCATACACACATATGTTGAAGGCTGGGGTTGTCTGGGGTATGTGGACATGAGACTGCTGCCTTACAATATCTACAACCCAGGTTTGAACCTGTCATGTATTAACACAGTGTGGGAGGTTTTTGACTTCTGGTCTTTTTCCAAATCATCTATTTCTCTTCTTGCCTTCTCTGTCTCTGACTCTCACAGGCTCTCACTCACTATGTCTGCACTCGTTAATATTTTACTTAAAAATTATTTTACTGACAGGCCCAGATATACAAAGAGAGTCACCAGGGCACTGCTGAGCTCTGGCTTGTTTTGTTGGTGATTTCACCTAGGTTTCTGGAGCCTCAGCTTTGTAAGTCTCTCTGGCACAAGCCATACTCTGTCTCCTCATAGACATGCCAGTATACCTCATAGTTTATAATAAAGAAACACATACATATATGTACATAATATATATATATATATATATATATATATATCAGTCATTTTTAGAATTGTTGACCTTTTTATTTGATCTTAATGCAGAATTTCCACATTTATAAAAGCCTCTTTATTCATAAATAACTGGTCACATATTTGGAGCAGGTTTCAATACAATTATAAATTATAAACCTTCCAGGAGCATTTCCAATAGCCTTTCTATCAGTATCCTTATTGTAATTATCATAGCACAGAACTTGCCTCCAATTTTTAGTGTAAGTTTCAATATGTATGTGTTTCTTTTCATTCACAGGAATTCTTAATTTGCCTGGACCCTGAATTTTCAAGGAATTTTAGAAGCAGCCCTCTGTTTCTCAGCATACGTTTTCTATATTTCTGCTGTAATCATGTCTTCCTGTGGTTTTTGTTTTTATTTTTTATTTTTTTCAAATCCTCCTGGATCATCCCCATATATTTTCATATTTATTTATATATTTATTCCGATATCACATGAGGGGTCATTTCTTCTGCCTGATAAATTTTCTCTTATAATTGAAGGGAACTTTGGACACACAATACATTTCCTTTTGCAGATACTACACACTACTACAACTACTACTGCACTGTTTTTGACAGTGACATACAATGCACAATGAATTAGTATTGCATGGCTCTAATAAATGTTACCTATTTAACCTACAGTGTTTTTTACCTCACAAATATTTATTCTGTTCTTTCTTGGGGGATGAATGGTTTACAGTCAACAGTTACATGTAATAGTGGCTACGGGGGTGATTTTTCCCAATTTCCTTGTATTTCTGTACATCATTTATAACTTTGTTATTGAGTCGAAGGAAACAGTAATAAATTGAGAGAGCAGGAAGAGAGACAGAGAGACAGCCGCAGCTCTGATTTGCCACTAGGCCAGCTTTTCCCTAGCTGGGTAAGTGGTGACCAGGGGCTCAAAATGGGCTCCTGGGCTTCCACATAGTTCTCTGGCATTCTTGCTTAGCCAGAATCTGGGCTCGCTGGCTTGCCCTGACCAGCTAGGTTCTCTGTACATAAGTTGCAGGTGAGGCTGGCTACCTTGAAACCCACGCTCTGAGACTACTACAAGTAAGCTCTGAGTACACACAGACACACACAGACAGACACACACACACACAGACACACACACACACATTAGTGTCAGGTCTGGTAGTACAGCATATGGTGAAGGCTGGGGCTGTCTGGGGTCTGTGGGCATGAGAGCTGCTACCTTACAATCTCTACAAGCCAGCTTTGAACCTGTCATTAATGAACACAGTGTCGGAGGTTTTTGAATTCTGGTCTCTTTTCAACTCTTCTATTTCTCTTCTCGCCTTCTCTGTCTCTGACTCTCACAGGCTCTCACTCACTCTGTCTGCACTCAGTAATATTTTACTTATATCCTTATTTTATTGACAGGCCCAGATATACAAAGAGAGTTGCCAGAGCACTGCTGAGCTCTGGCTTTTTTGTTGGTGTTTTCACATAGGCTACTTGAGCCTCAGCTTTGTAAGTCTCTTTGACTCAATCCATGTTCTGTCTCCTCATATCCATGGCAGTATGTCTCAGACTTTATAATAAAGATATACATCCATATACATATATAAATATACATATATAAATCTATATATATATATATATATATGTCATTTTTGGAATTGCCAAACTATGTAATTGGTCTTAATCCGAATTAACACATTTATAACAGCTTCCTTTTCATGAATAATTGGCCACATAGCTGGAGCAGGATTCAATACAATTATAAATAATAGAACCTTCCAGTAGCATTTCTAATAGCATTTCTATCAGCATCCTTATTGAAATTATCATAGTACAGAACTTGCCTCCTTTCTCAAGTGTAAGCTTCAATACATATGTGTTTCTTTTCATTCTCCTGAAATCTTAATTTCCCTGGACTCTGAAGTGTCTCAGAATTTTTGAAGCAGCCCTCTGTTTCCCAGCAGATGGTTTCTATGTTTCTGCTGTAATCAGGTCTTCTTGTGCTTTATTTATTATTTTTTTCAAATCCTCCTCGATCATCCCCATTTATTTGCATATTTATTAATTTATTTCGTCCCATATTCCATGAGAGGTCTTTTCTTCTGCTTGATAGTTTTTTCTCTTATAATTGAAGGGAAGTTTACACTCACAATACATTTCCTGTCATAAATACTACACACATATGTTCAAGGCTGGGGTTGTCTGGGGTCTTTGGACATGAGACTGCTGCCTTACAATCTCTACAACCCAGGATTTAAACTGTCATGTATGAATACAGTGCGGGAGGTTTTTGACTTCTGGTCTCTTTCCCACTCTTCTTTTTCTCTTCTTGCCTTTTCTGTCTCTGACTCTCACAGGCTCTACCTCACTCTGTCTGCACTCATTAATATTTTACTTATATATTATTTTACTGACAGGCCCAGATATACAAATTGAGTCACCAGGCCACTGCTGAGCTCTGGCTTGTTTTGTTGGTGATTTCACCTAGGTTTCTGGAGCCTAAGCTTTGTAAGTCTCTCTGGCACAAGCCATACTCGGTCTCCTCATAGCCATGCCAGTATACCTCATATTTTTTAATAAAGAAACACATACATATATGTATATATATAAACATATATATATATCAGTCATTATATATATATATATATATATATATATATATATATATATATATATATATATCATGCCAGTGCCTCGATGGATGTGTCTGTTACTGTGACAGTGTGTGTTTGTTTGTGAGTGTGTGAGGGAGTGAGAGAGGGAAAGAACAACAGAATCACTGTGGCACAGGTGATTTTGTGCAAAACACATGGTACATTCTGATTTACAGCTCAATATTGACACCATTGTAGCCCTCTTTGGTCCTTGGTCACTTTTCTTCATTTCATATCTAAAGACACTGAAGAGAGAGAGGTTTTTGTCCTGAGGCTTTTACTGGGAACTAGCAGCTACCCTGTGTGTGTTGCCTGACTAGGAAACTTGTGGTGCCTGTCCATGTGGAGAGTCTCCTGGATGAGTTCCTTCTAGAGCCTTTTTCGCTCGGTCCCGTTGGAGCTGCATATAGCTAATGATTTGGAGATTTTACTCCTTTGGACAATTCTTTCCCTGATGCACAGCTTCTCTCCAGGTTTTAGCAATCAATTATTTGAATGTCATATCGAATCCATTGTAGAAAATGACTACATCAGTGTCTCTCTCTCTCTCTCTCTCTTTATATATATATATATATATATATATATATATATATATATATATATATATATATATATTGTTGTTAAAATTCGGAAGGCTCTTGCCGGCCGGCTTGCTTCACGGGCGGGTAACAGAAACCCGGAGACAACGGCTGGGCAGGGAAGCTGTATTTCTTTATTCAGGAACAACGATTCTTAAACTAAGACAAACTAATCACCAAACAGAACTCTGTTGTCTCTTTGCAGCGGCGCAAGCCCTCTTTCTTTTACTCTCAAACTCAGGAACCCTCCAACTCTGGAACTCTGGAACTCTCTCACTCAGGAACCCTCTCTCAGGGTTCCTTGGGGTGGGGCCAAGCAGGCCCGCAAAATTAACAGGACTGATCCAATTCTCTTGGCGGGGGAGGGCTAGAATAAACCAATGTAAAGCATACGACAATTCCCCCTTTTCTTTTTAACTAAATGGCTACAGTATCAAGGGTTTGGGGTGAACAGAAACCTACATCGTACAGGCATTTTTTAAAAAAGAAACTGGCACAAACTAAACTTATCAGCTTAAAAAAACATTTCTTGCCTCTGGGGGAGTACTTTCTTTGACGGGCATTTGCATGGGGGCAGGGAACGGCCTAGAGTCCCACAGGCAGCTGGCTGCAACTTACTTACTATGAAACAAAACTTGTTATTAGCATATCTACTGCAGGATACAACTTTTCCAATAGAGAAGAAATTTGAGACTTTTACATATCAACAACGTCTTTTCACCTTTTGTTACACCCATTCAAGATGGAGACACACCCTAGGTGTGGGCCGGAGAGGAAACCTCAGGCATGAGATTAATTAGCATAGCCATTGTGCGATCTACCATTTCTAATAAAGAAGGTAATGGAGAATTTTACATATCAACAAGTCTATTTAACCTTTTGTTTAGACTAACGTAGTTAAAATATATTGATTGTTAACTAATTTTTACCTTAGACTTTAAATGGAAGTTAATTTTATCTTTATGAGAATTACATTGAAAACCTTTTTCATTTAACTTTGACTAGTAAGAATTTAGCCTTAAAGCTACGGTTTACCAAACTTTAAACATACACATAAACATGGTCATTAATACACAAGGAGAGAAACCTTTGTTACGAAGACATGTCATTTTAAACACGAATTTAAATCTGTACTATCTTAGTGGTTGGGGGGGGTCACCATTTGGAGGTGGCTTCCCGCACAGCTTCACTTTTAGGAATTGCAGGTTGCGATCTCTGCACAAATCTCTGAGTACTCCAGCTTGTCTGTCTTCAGACCGGACCTGCGGCTGGAGATCTCGTGTTCCCAGTTTCGGCAGGGAGCCCGGGGGTCCAGGAGGCCCGGGATGGTTCCAAAATTCATAGAAAGAGGGCAGGCAGGCCAGCTTTGCAGAAGGCGTGGGCCTAGGTTCCCAGGGGTGGCGGCCATGATGGGCCGCCGAGGCCCTGCCCCATGACCCTGCCATGTCTGATGCCCTGTTCGCATTGGCCAAGCAGCATGGAGGGATCACACGTCCAGTGCCCTGCACCACGCGGTGGAGAGCCGACTCCTGTGGGCTGGCCTTGGGCTCTTGCGTGTTGGCCTCGGGCTCTTGCTTGTTGGCTTCGGGCTCCAGGGGCTCTTGTGTGCTGGCTTCGGCCTCCTGCGGGCTGCAGGGCTGCGGGGCTGTGGGCGCAGTGCGCGGGTTGTCTTGGCGCAGGCAGCTGGCTGGCTGTTTAACCAGGTGGAAAAAGCAGCTCCGCGCCTTGCCTCCCTCCCGCTGGCTCATCCCGCTGGCTGTTCTGAGTTCGCCCGAGTGAGTGGAAACCTCAGAGTGGTCCATAGATAAATGTTCCAGAAACAGAAAAATAGTCTCGTGAAGAAAGAGCAGAGGCCTTTGGAGATCTCTTCACAAGCAGAAGAGAAGGCCATAGTGCATAGGTAGCCAAATTGTCTTTACTTATCTGAGACATGCGCAGGTCAGGTCCACGTGGGCGCCATAACAAAAGTTATTTTTCCTCCAGTTTGTTATAACTAAATGTTTATGGGTATGTCTCAAGTTTGGTAACACTAACTTAACGGTCAGAAGTGTAAACCTACAGCTACACTTTTACCAGACAAGGTAAAAATTAATTTTTAAGGTAACTTACTATTTAGGTAAAAGTCTAAATGTTCAACGTGACTATTCATTCCCAAAACTAAACTATATAAATTTTATATACAGGACAACTTTGAAGGGCCCCCAAAGGTGCCCTGTAAACTATCTTGTGGAAATTAATTCACAACAGATCTGGCATCAATCTGGCACTGTAAACGTTAAAATCATTGTCATGAATATGTGTTAACTCTCTAAGCAATTTGAGTCTGTTTAAAATACATATTTTAGCTAAAATTGGTCTCAAGATCCTGCGGTAGAGGCTGCTACAGGAGGTCACATTAGATGACCTTTAAATAAAATCATAAAAAGATTCTAAACCAATTATAATCATCGAGGTATCAACTATAACAAACCTATAACTTGTTACAAGTTCAAATTAACCACGAGAAGCAGAATGTTTGTGTTTCTTTCACAGGAATCCCGGAAAAACCATCTGAACCCCTGCACACCCTGACGTCACTCACTAGATGGCACAACTACTGTGGCACACCCCCGAAACCCTAGATGTCAATCAACGCGATCTGAAGAACCTGATACATGAACTCCAAGGACAGAACTTTCTTCATGCCTGGTTACCGTTCCTGCTTCTGACCTTCTTGTTACGTGTTGGCAGTTCCAGCTAGCTATCTACAAAAGAGCAACATTCCAGCGGCTGACCTCCCTCATGCAGCATTGCATCTTCTGCCATTTCTTCCCCTAGCCATCTACTTCGGACTGAGACTTGTATCGGACTTTCTGACATACCCTATATACATTTTACACAATTTTGAAGCAGCTTATTTCCCTTCACGCTGCTGGTTTTTCATAGACTGATCCTGAGTAATTCATAGACTTTACAGACTGTTGCCTTGAGGACTATACAATGCCAAATATCCCCTCTGTTTGGTGGGTCATGCCTCCCACCTCCCCCTCATTATGTACCCTTGCCACTTTCCCCACCCAAACAGGGAATGTTCCTTTACACACCAATCCTTCCCTTCACACCACACTGGCTTTTACTTCTCCCCTACTTGTCCCTTCCTATTTTGTTATATCATTTAGGCTTATGCCCAAAAGGTTTCTGCCCCATGATAGTCTTTTATAGACTTTGTACATCTTATGCAATTACTAGATAGAAAGATAGAAAAGATGTAGAGATATTGTGAAGAGATGGTTGAGCAGGCTGCACTTAAACATATGAGATGAGTCTCTCCAGGTAAGTCTCTCTCTCCAAAGAGGGGTTGAGCACAGGAGGACGCATAAATCTCACAAGGTTGGCAGCCATTTAAGCATTCCCTCCTCCACAGAAAGTCCTACATCTTCCCACCTGAGCATGGCATTCCTCTAAAACATTTAAGCCTGCTCCATTCCATTTTTCTTTACTGTGTCCATTTAGATATAAAGGGATAGGAGGAGATGTTGCAGA
This sequence comes from Erinaceus europaeus, assembly GCF_950295315.1. Lineage (NCBI taxonomy): Eukaryota > Metazoa > Chordata > Mammalia > Eulipotyphla > Erinaceidae > Erinaceus > Erinaceus europaeus. Next base: position 1,323,210 of record NW_026647116.1, read on the forward strand.
GGAGTTATTCTGATGCAGTCTCAGCCCCCAGGTTTTTCTATGCCCCGCTAAATCCTAGAGTGCCCCCTTTCAACCAATCCTGGCCCTACACGTCACCCATGGTTGTCGCCCAATAAAAAGCCCCCTCACCCTTCCCCTCTCTCTCTCTGAGCTCTTGGCTCTTCCTCTCTGAGGTCTCGCTCCCTGCTCTCCCCCCATGGTCGGCCATTGCCAGCTGGCTCCGGTGGTCTGAACCAAACCTCCCCCCCCATCCTATAATAAAGATTTGTGTAAGCCTTTGCTCTGGACGTCCGCTCTCTTCTCCGTGGTGCAGCCCAACACCAGACTGCCACAACAACAACAACAACAACAATATATATATATATATATATATATATATATATATATATATATCATGTAGAGGTCTGAAAATATTTTTTAGCTAGAGACCTGAACAGCTCTGGATTAGGGTAGTAATGTGTATACACCTGGCCCTTCTGAGCCACAGTCATGAGAGACATCTCACAGAGTCATTCATATACCTCTTATCACACTACACATCTCTCTCAGCACAAACTACCGCTGCCAAATCATCTACTTCCCTCTTGCTCTTGTTGTCCACCAAGTCCTATCCGAAAACTGTAAATCAATGAAGAAATAGACATAGTGCAGTTCCCTGCACACAGGACAGGCTGAGGATGGGCCAGGATGATGCAATATGCCAGCCTGCATCTTGGCAGGAGCATCACTAAGACTACTTCCAAATTGGTGAGGCGAGGGTAGTTTTGGAGAGTGGGCTGCAGGCCAAGTGTTGCTTCTCAGAGTGGGCTAAGACCTAGATGTTCTAAGTGTAACCTTTCCTCACAAACATAAAATCACAATGCCACTTGTAAGAAGTATGCATGGGCATGGTGGGTTTCTCTTCAGTGCTCTGGCACTGATCAACACAGGGCCAGAATGTGTCATTTTCTGTCTCTGTCATTCTGTCTCTCTGATTGTCTCTATCTGCCTTCTTCCCTGGACCCTTCGTAGAAGTCAGTGCATGCATCGTGAACTCGGTCTTCCTGGTGTTGAAATTTTCCTTTCTTTACCCTTTGGATTACTTAGTCTCGTGCATATGGCGTAGTACAGAGGAGAACTTAGGAGACAGCATTCCTGCTGCAGGTAACAGGCATATGTCCAACTCTAGCTGCAGCTGTCCAGGCCCTCTGTGCTTGACTCCCATTCTCCAGGGTCCTGTGGCTGACACTCAGCCTAAATGCAGCCCTGCTCTATTTCCTGCACCACATCCTTGTCCTTATTCCATAAGAGCCCATGTCAAGAGAAGTGAAACTCTTCCACCCTTGCACACACATTGTGCTTTCCCTCTATTGGGCCGATAGTAAAGGATCTGTGGTACTGATGGCCACAACAGTGTCCAGATTTTCCATGCAAAACGGAAGCATCCAGGGTTCAGAAATAGGGTGTCTTGATGGCTGTGAAATGTCATTTCCAATTGCCTCCTGGGGTATCAAATCGTTTTGAAACCTGAAGTTCATTCTTGTATCTAGGGAATATTCTCACCTCTGTCCCGAAGGCCCTCCCAACTAGGAGCACAGCTATCCCGGGATCAGGAGGTCTGCCAGCCTGCTAACTCCTGGAGGGATTCCGGAGTATGTCCTCAGGCCGCAAGTGGTAACAGGTGTTTCCAATTGCCTTTATTAGCAGCATCCAGACCTTCAGGTGAAAGGAGGGGCTGTGATCTCCACTGAAAGCTCCTAATTCAGCCAATGGAGGCTTCCATCTTCCTATTGTCTCTCCATAGCAAGAGCCCGGGAAGTTTGTGCTTCTACAAGCAAAGCGACTTTGTATGGGACACTCATGCATGTCTACATCTGGGAATCTCTCTGAGTGTGATGTGTGGACACCACGACACCATGATCAGGAATTGTGAGGCCACAGGAGCAATGGCCTTAGCCAGACCCAAAGGGTAGGTGTAAGGGGCCGGTTTCATCCAATAATGTTTGGTCAAACACAGTTCCCATCTATGTTGAATCACAGCTCTTTCTGGGTTCATTCTGGGCTTGTAATCTGCTGCCCTGAGCAGTGGACTGAGAGTCTGGTGGCTGAGTAGGCAGCCAAACGTGACTGGACAGGCTCCTGCCCCTGAATTCTGAGGCGTGCCCTAGCTTACCCAGTTGACAGTGTTTGGATGATAGTGAGGCATGAGATTTAATCGGGAACTCAGGTGAGGGAGACATGAGAGTCCCTTTGCATGTGCTTTCTTGCTTAGCCAGAATCTGGGCTAGCTGGCTTGCCCTGACCAGCTAGGTTCTCTGTACATAAGTTGCAGGTGAGGCTGGCTACCTTCCCACCCATGCTCTGAGACTACTATAGGTGAGCTCTGAGCACACACAGACACAGACAGACAGACAGACAGACAGACACGCACACAAATTACTGTCAGGTCTGGTAGGAGAGCATATGGTGAAGGCTGGGGCTGTCTGGGGTCTGTGGGCATGAGTGCTGGTACCTTACAATCTCTACAAGCCAGCTTTGAACCTGTCATCAATGAACACAGTGTAGGAAGTTTTTGAATTCTCATCTCTTTCCATCAGAAGTGGCTGGTGGGCGGGCCTTCCAGAGGCTGACAGAGCGTGCTGCAGGGCCTTGTGGGCAGTGCTGAATGTTGCTGGCCAATCACTGACTAGGTGCCTTGACACTCCTGGGCGTGTCCTAGCACACTGGCCAATGATATTGCCGGAAGGGGTTCTGGGCGTGACCTAGGCCTCTGGCATATCAGAGCATGGCTGGTGCCCTGTCTCTAGGCCTTCTGAAATAAGCCCGAAAATGGGAGCTCAGAGCTGGCCTTAAAAGGCTGTTCATGCTTCCAGAAAGTGCGAAACAGGGTTCACCCAGGGCCCTGCCTTCCAGAAGGTGTCCAGTGTGCATGTATATAACTCCGTTTGTGCCTGTTCCTCTGTGGATGTGTGCGTGTAACTGTGAGAGTGTGTGTTTGTGTGTGTTTCTGTGTGTGTGTGTGAGGGAGGGAGAGAGAGAGAACAACAGAATCACTTTGGCACAGGTGATTTTGTGCAAAACACTTGGCACATTCTGATTTACAGCTCAATATTGACACCATTGTAGCTCTCCTTGGCCCTTGGTCACTTTTCTTATTTTCAGATGTAAAGACACTGAAGAGGGAGAGGTTTTTGCCCTGAGGTATGCACTGGGAACTAGCAGCTGCCCTGTGTGTGTTGCCAAACTAGGAAACTTGTGGTGCGTGTCCATGTGGAGAGTCTCCTGGATGAGTTCCTTCTCGAGCCTTTTTAGCTAGTTCCCGTTGGATCTGCATATAGCTAATGATTTGGAGATTTTACTTCTTTGGACAATTCTTTTCCTGATGCACAGTTTCTCTCCAGGTTTTAGCAATCAATTGTCTGAATGTCATATCGCATCCTTTGTAGAAAATGACTGCATCAGTGTCTTGCTCTCTCTCTCTCTCTCTCTCTCTCTCTCTCTATATATATATATATATATATATATATATATATATATATATATATAATCAGGTTGAGGTCTGAAAATATATATTTTAGCTAGAGACCTGCACAGCTCTGGATTAGGGTAGTAATGCGGACACACCTGGCACTTCTGAGCCAGAGTCATGAGAGACATCTCACAGAGCCATTCGTTTACCTCTTGTCACTCTCCAAATCTCTCTCAATACAAACTACAGCTGCCAAATCATCTACTTCACTCTTGCTCTTTTTGTCCACCGAGTCCTATCCCAAAACTGTAAATCAAAGAAGAAATAGACATAGTTCAGTACCCTGCAAACAGGAAAGGGTGAGGTTGGACCGGGGTGATGAAATAAGCAAGCCTGCAATTGGCTGGAGCATCACTAAAACTACTTCCTATTTGGAGAGGCAATTGCAGTTTTGGAGAGTGGGCTGCAGGCCAAGTGTTGCTTCTCAGAGTGGGCAAAGACCTAGATGTTCTAAGTGTAACCTTTCCTCACAAACATAAAATCACAATGCCACTTGTAAGAAGTTTGCATGGGAATGGAGTGTTTGTCTTCAGTGCTCTGGCACTGATCAACACAGGGCCATAATTTCAGTCCTTTTCAGTCAATGTCATTCTGTCTCTCTGACTGTCTCTATGTGACTTCTTCCCTGGACCCTTCGTAGAAGTCAGTGCATGCATCGTGAACTCGGTCTTCCTGGTGTTGAAATTTTCCTTTCTTTGCCCTTTGGATTACTTAGTCTTGTGCATATGGCGTAGTACAGAGGAGAACTTAGGAGACAGCATTCCTGCTGCAGGTAATAGGCATATATCCAACTCCAGCTGCAGCTGTCCAGGCCCTCTGTGCTTGACTCCCATTATCCAGGGTCCTGTGGCTGACACTCAGCCTAAATGCAGCCCTCCTCCATTTCCTGCACCACATCCTTGTCCTTATTCCATGAGAGCCCAGGTCAAGAGAAGTGAAACTCTACCACCCTGGCAGACACATTGTGCTTTCCCTCTATTGGACCAAATGTAAGGGATCTGTGGTACTGATGGTCACACCAGTGTCCAGATTTTCCATGCAAAACGGAAGCATCCAGGGTTCAGAAATAGGGTGTCTTGATGGCTGTGAAATGTCTTTTCCAAGTGCCTCCTGCGGTTTCAAATCGTTTTGAAACCTGAAGTTCATTCTTGTATCTAGGGAATATTCTCACCTCTGGCCCGAAAGCCCTCCTAACTAGGAACACAGCTATCCCGGGGTCAGGAGGTCAGACAGCCTGCTAGCTCCGGGAGGGATTCCTGAGTATGTCATCAGGCCCCAAATAGTAACAGGTGTTTCCAATTGCCTTTATTAGCAGCAGCCAGGACCTCAGGGGAGGGGTGGGGCTGTGATCTCCACTAGAAGATCCTAATTCAGCCAATGGAGGCATCCATCTTCCTTTTGTCTCTCCATAACAAGGGCCTGAAGAGTTTGTGCTTCCTGCAAGCAGAGCGAATTTGTATGGGACACACATGCATGCCTACTTCTGGGAATCTCTCTGAGTGTGATGTGTGGATACCAGGACACCGTGATCAGGGATTGTGAGGCCACACGAGCAATTGCCTTAGCCGGACCCAAAGGGTAGGTGTAAGGGGCTGGGTTCATCCACTATTGTTTGTTCAAAAACAGTTCCCATCTATGTTGAAACACAGCTCTTTCTGTGGTCACTCTGGGCTTGGAATATGCTGCCCTGAGCAGTGCACTTAGAATCTGGAGGCTGAGTAGGTATCCAAACGTGAGTGGACAGGCTCCTACCCTTGAATTCTGATGGGTGTCCCAGCTTACCCCGTTGGCAGTGTTTGGATGATAGTGAGGCATGAGATAGAATCGGGAACTCAGGAGAGGAGACATGAGAGTCCCTTTGCATGTGCATTCTTGCTTAGCCAGAATTTGGGCTAGCTGGCTTGCCCTGACCAGCTAGTTTCTCTGTACATAAGTTGCAGGTGAGGCTGGATACCTTCCCACCCATGCTCTGAGACTACTATAGGTGATCTGTAAACTCTGAGCACACAAAGACACAGACAGACAGACAGACACACACACACATTACTTTCAGGTCTGGTAGTACAGCATATGATGAAGGCTGGGGCTGTCTGGGTTCTGTGGGCATGAGTGATGCTGCATTATAATCTTTACAAGCCAGCTTTGAACCTGTCATCTATGAACACAGTGTAGGAGGTTTTTGAATTCTCATCTTTCCAGCAGAAGTGGATGGTTGGCGGGCCTTCTAGAGGCTGCCCAATGAGCGTGCTGCAGAGCCGTGTGGGCGGTGCTCAAGGTTGCTGGCCAATCACTGACTAGCTGCCTTGACACTCCTGGGCGTGTCTTAGCACACTGGCCAATGATATTGCTGGCAGGGGTTCTGGGCGTGGCCTAGGTCTCTGGCATTTCAGAGCATGGCTGGTGCCCTGTCTGCGGGCCTTCTGAAGTAAGCCCGACAATGGGAGCTCAGAGCTGGCCTCAAAAGGCTGGGCATGCTTCCAGGAAGTGCGAAGCAGGGTTCACCCAGGGCCTTGAATTCCAGAAGCTGTCCAGTGTGCATGTGTATAACTCCCTATGTGCCTGTGCCTCTGTGGATGTGTGCGTGTGTGTAACTGTGAGAGTGTGTGTTTGTGTGTGTATGAGGGAGGGGGAGAGAGAGAGAACAACAGAATCACTGTGGTACAGGTGATTTTGTGCAAAACACTTGGCACATTCTGATTTACAGCTCAATATTGACACCATTGTAGCTCTCCTTGGCTCTTGGTCACTTTTCTTATTTTCAGATGTAAAGACACTGAAGAGGGAGAGGTTTTTGCCCTGAGGCTTGCACTGGGAACTAGCAGCTTCCCTGTGTGTGTTGCCAGACTAGGAAACTTGTGGTGCCTTTCCATTTGGAGAGTCTCCTGGATGAGTTCCTAATCAAGCCTTTTTCGCTAGGTCCCTTTTGAGCTGCATATAGCTAATGATTTTGAGATTTTACTCCTTTGGACAATTTTTTTATTGATGCACAGTTTCTCTCCTGGTTTTAGCAATCAATTGTCTGAATGTCATATCGCATCCATTGTAGAAAATGACTATATCAGTGTCTTGCTCTCTTTCTCTCTCTCTCTTTATATATATATATATATATATATATATATATATATATATATATATATACATGCATATATATATATATCATGTATAGATCTGAAAATATATTTTAGCTAGATACCTGCACAGCTCTGTATTTGGGTAGCAATGCGGATACACCTTGCCCTTCTTAGCCATAGTCATGAGAAACATCTCACAGAGCCATTGTTTACCTCTTGTCACTCTACACATCTCTCTCGCACAAACTACAGCTGCCAAATCATCTACTTCCCTCTTGCTCTTATTGTCCACCGAGTCCTATCCCAAAACGGTAAATCAAAGAAGAAATATACATAGTGCAGTTCCCTGCAAACAGGACAGGCTGAGGGTGGACCGGGGAGATGAAATATGCCATCCTGAATTTGGCTGGTGTATCACTAAAACTACTTCCAATTCGGAGAGGCAGGGGAAGTTTTGTTGAGTGGGCTGCCGGCCAAGTGTTGCTTCTCATAGTGGCTAGGACCTAGATGTTCTAAGTGTAACCTTTCCTCACAAACATAAAATAATGATGCCACTTGTAAGAAGTATGCATGGGAATGGAGGGATTCTCTTCAGTGCTCTGACACTGATCAACACAGTGTCAGAATTTCAGTCCTTTTCTGTCACTATCCTTCTGTCTCTCTGACTGTCTCTACGTGCCTTCTTAACTGGACTCTTCCTGGAAGTCAGTGCATGCATTGTGAACTCGGTCTTTCTGGTGTTGAAATTTTCCTTTCTTTGCCCTTTGGATTACTTAGTCTCGTGCATATGGCGTAGTACAGAGGGGAACTTAGGAGACAGCGTACCTGCTGCAGGTAACAGGCATATGTCCATCTCTAGCTGCAGCTGTCCAGGCCCTGTGGGCCTGACTCCCATTCTCCAAGGCCCTGTGGCTGACACTCAGTCTAAATGCAGCCCTCCTCAATTTCCTGCACCACATCCTTGTCCTAATCCCATGAGAGCCCAGTTCAAGAGAAGTGAAACTCTACCCCCCTGGCACACACATTGTGCTTTCCCTCTATTGGGCCGAATGTAAAGGATCTGTGGTACTGATGGCCACACCAGTGTCCAGATTTTCCATGCAAAACGTAAGCTTCCAGGGTCAGAAACAGGGTGTTTTGATGGCTGTGAAATGTCTTTTCCAAGTGCCTCCTGGGGTTTCAAATCCTTTTGAAACCTGTAGTTTGTTCTTGTATCTAGGGAATATTCTCACCTCTGGCCCGAAGGCCCTCCCAACTAGGAACACAGCTATCCAGGGGTCAGGAGGTCTGCCAGCCTGCTAGCTCCTGGAGGGATTCCTGAGTATGTCCTAAGGCCTCAAGTGGCAAGAGGTGTTTCCAATTGCCTTTATTAGCAGCAGCCAGGCCCTCAGTTGAGGGGCGGGGATGTGATCTCCTCTGAAAGCTCCGAATTCAGCCAATGTAGGCATCCATCTTATATTTGTCTCTCCATAAGAAGGGCCCAGGGAGTTTGTGCTTCCTGCAAGCAGAGCGACTTTGTGACACTCATGCATGCCTAATTCTGGGAATCTCTCTGAGTGTGATGTGTGGACACCAGGACACCATGATCAGGGATTGTGAGGCCACAGGAGCAATTGCCTTAGCCGGACCCAAAGGGTAGGTGTGAGGGTCCGGGTTCATCCACTATTGTTTGGTCAAACACAGTTCCCATCTATGGTGAAACACAGCTCTTTCTGGGTTCATTCTGGGCTTGTAATATGCTGCCCTGAACAGTGGACTGAGAGTCTCGAGGCTGAGTAGGCAGCCAAATGTGACTGGACTGGCTCCAGCCCCTGAATTCTGAGGGGTGCCCCAGCTTCCCCCATTGGCAGTGTTTGGATGATAGTGAGTCATGAAATTCAATTGGGAACTCAGGAGAGGGAGACATGAGAGTCCCTTTGCATGTGCATTCCTGCTTAGCGAGAATCTGGGCTAGCTGGCTTGCCCTGACCAGCTAGGTTCTCTGTACATAAGTTGCAGGAGAGGCTGGATACCTTCCCACCCATGCTCTGAGACTACTATAGGTGAGTTCTGAGCACACACAGACACAGACAGACAGAATGACACACACAGACACAAACACATTACTGTCAGTTCTGGTAGTACATCATATGGTGAAGGCTGGGGCTGTCTGGGGTCTGTGGGCATGAGAACTGCTGCCTTACAATCTCTACAAGCCAGCTTTGAACCTGTCATCAAGGAACACAGTGTAGGAGGTTTTTGAATTCTCATCTCTTTCCAGAAGAAGTGGCTGGTGGGCGGGCCTTCCAGAGGCTGCCATATGAGCATGCTGCAGGGCCGTGTGGGCGGTGCTCAAATTTGCTGGACAATCACTGACTTTGGGCATTGACACTATTTGGTGTGTCCTAGCACACTGGCCAATGATATTGCTACAGGGGTTCTGGGCGTGGCCTAGGCCTCTGACATATCAGAGCATGGCTGGTGCCCTGTTTGCGGGCCTTCTGAAGTAAGCCCAATAATGGGAGCTCAGAGCTGGCATTAAAGGGCTGGGCGTGCTTCCAGGAAGTGCGAAGCAGGGTTCACCCAGGGCCCTGCCTTACAGAAGCTGTCCAATGTGCATGTGTATAACTCCGTCTATGCCTGTGCCTCTGTGGATGTGTGCGTGTGTATAACTATGAGAGTGTTTGTTTGTGTGTGTTTCTGTGTATGTGTGAGGGAGGGAGAGAGAGAGAGAGAAAACAACAGAATCACTGTGGCACGGGTGATTTTCCGCAAAACACTTTGCACATTCTCTTTTACAGCTCAATATTGACACCATTGTAGCTCTCCTTGGCCCTTGGTCACTTTTCTTATTTTCAGATGTAAAGACACTGAAGAGGGAGAGGTTTTGGCCCTGAGGCTTGTACTGGGAACTAGCAGCTTCCCTGTGTGTGTTGCCAGACTAGGAAACTTGTGGTGCCTGTCCATGTGGAGAGTCTCCTGGATGAGTTCCTTCTCAAGCCTTTCTCGCCAGTTCCCATTAGAGCTGGATATAGCTAATGATTTGGAGATTTTACTCCCATGGCAATTTTTTTCCCGATGCACAGTTTCTCTCCAGTTTTTAGCAATCACCTGCACAGCTCTGGATTCGGGTAGTAATGTGGATACTCCTGGCCCTTCAGAGCCACAGTCATGAGAGATATCTCAAGAGCCATTTGTTTTCCTCTTGTCACTCTACAAATCTCTCTCAGCACAAACTACAGCTCCCAAATCATCTACTTCACTCTTGCTATTTTTGTCCACCGAGACCTATCCTAAAACTGTAAATCAAACAAGAAATAGACATAGTTCAGTTCCCTGCACACAGGACAGGCTGAGGCTGGAACGGGGAGATGAAATACGCCAGCCTGCATTTAGCTGGATCATCACTAAAACTACTTCCAATTTGGAGAGCCAAGGGAAGTTTTGGAGAGTGGGCTGAAGGCCAAGGGTGGCTTCTCAGAGTGGGCTAAGACCTAGATGTTCTAAATGTAAACTTTCCTCACAAACATAAAATAACAATGCCACTTGTAAGAAGTATGCATGGGCATGGAGGGTTTGTCTTCAGTGCTCTGGCACTGATCAACACAGGGCCTGAATTTATGTCCTTTTCAGTCACTGTCATACTGTCTCTCTGACTCTCTCTACGTGCCTTCTGCCCTGGACCCTTCCTGGAAGTCAGTGCATGCATCGTGAACTCGGTCTTACTGGTGTTGAAAATTTCCTTTCTTTGCCCTTAGGATTATTTAATCTCGTGCATATGGCATAGTACAGAGGAGAACTTAGATGACAGCTTTCCTGCTGCAGGTAACAGGCATATGTCCCACTCCAGCTGCAGCTGTCCTGGCCTTCTGAGCTTGACTCCCATTCTCCAGGGCCCTGTGGCTGACACTCAGCCTAAATGCCGCCCTCCTCAATTTCCTGCACAACATCCTTGTCCATATTTCCATGAGAGCCCAGGTTAAGAGAAGTGAAACTCTACCACCCTGGCACACACATTGTGCTTTCCCTCTATTGGGCCGAATGTAAAGGATCTGTGTTACTGTTGGCCACACCAATGTCCAGATTTTCCATGCAAAAACGAAGCTTCCATGGTTCAGAAAGTGGGTGCTTTGATGGCTGTGAAATGTCTTTTCCAAGTGCCTCCTGGGGTTTCAAATCCTTTTGAAACCAGAATTATGTTTTTGTAACTAGGGAATATTCTCACCTCTGGCCCGAAGGCCCTCCCAACTAGGAGCACATCTATCCAGGGGTGAGGAGGTCTGCCAGCCTGCTAGCTCCTGGAGGGATTCCTGAGTATGTCCTCCGGCCCCAAGTGGTAACAGGTGTTTCCAATTGCCTGCATTAGCAACATCCAGTCCCTCAGGTGAAGGGCGGGGCTGTGATCTCCACTGGAAGCTCATAAGTCAGCCAATGGAGCCATCCATCTTCCTTTTGTCTCTCCATACCAAGGGCCCGGGGAGTTTGTGCTCCCAGCAAGCAGAGCGACTTTGTATGGGACACGCATGCATGCCTAATTCTGGGAATCTCTCTGAGTGTGATGTGTGGACACCAGGACACCATGATCAGGGATTGTGAGGCCACAGGAGCAATTGCCTTAGCCAGACCCAAAGGGTAGGTGTAAGGGGCCGGGTTCATCCACTATTGTTTGGTCAAACACAGTTCCCTTCTATGTTGAAACACAGCTCTTTCTGGGTTATTTCTGGGCTTGTAATCAGCTTCCAGGAGCAGTGGAATGAGAGTCTTGAGGCTGAGAAGGTAGCCAAATGTGACTGGACAGGCTCCTGCCCTTGAATTCTGTGGGGTGCCCCAGATTACCCTGTTGGCAGTGTTTGGATGATAGTGAGGCATGAGATTGAATGGGGAACTCAGGAGAGGGAGACATGAGAGTCCCTTTGCATGTGCATTCTTGCTGAGCCAGAATCTGGGCTGCTGGCTTGCCCTGACCAGCTAGGTTCTCTGTTTATAAGTTGCAGGTGAGGCTGGCTACCTTCGCAACCCATGCTCTGAAACGACTATAGGTGAGTTCTGAGCACACACAGACACACATAAACAGACAGACAGACAGACACACACACATTACTCTCAGGTCGGGTAGTACAGCATATGGTGAAGGCTGGGGCTGTCTGCGGTCTGTGGGCATGAGAGCTGCTGCCTTACAATCTCTACAAGCCAGCTTTGAACCTGTCATCAATAAACACAGTGTAGGAGGTTTTTGAATTCTCATCTCTTTCCAGCAGAAGTGGCTGGATGGAGGGCCTTCCAGAGGATGCCCAATGAGCATGCTAAGGGCCGGGTGTGGGGTGCTCAAGGTTGCTGGCCAATCACTGCCTAGGGGCCTTGACACTCCTGTGTGTGTCCAAGAACACAGGCCAATGATATTGCTATCAGGGTTTCTGGCCGTGGCCTAGGCCTCTGGCATATCAGAGCATGTCTGGTGCCGAGTCTGAGGGCCTGAAGTAAGCCCGACAATGGGAGCTAAGAGCTGGCCTTAAAAGGCTGGGCATGCTTCCAGGAAGTGCGAAGCAGGGTTCACCCAGGGCCCTGCCTTGCAGAAACTGTCCAGTGTGCATGTGTATAACTCCCTTTGTGCCTGTGCCTCTGTGGATTTGTGCGTGTGTGTAACTGTGAGAGTGTGTGTTTGTGTGTGTGTGAGAGGGAGGGAGAGAGAGAGACAATAGAATAACTGTGGCACAGGTGATTTTGTGCAAAACACTTGGCACATTCTGATTTACAGCTCAATATTGACACCATTGTAGCTCTCCTTGGCCCTTGGTCACTTTTCTTATTTTCAGATGTAAAGACACTGAAGAGGGAGAGGTTTTGCCCTGAGGTATGCACTGGGAACTAGCAGCTGCCTTGTGTGTTTTGCCAGACTAGGAAACTTGTGGTGCCTGTCCATGTCGAGAGTGTCCTGGACGAATTCCTTCTCGAGCCTTTTTCGCTAGGTCCCATTGGAGCTGCATATAGCTAGTGATTTGGAGATTTTACTCCTTTGGACAATTCTTTTCCTGATGCACAGTTTGTCTTCAGGTTTTAGCAATCAATTGTCTGAATGTCATATCGCATCCATTGTAGAAAATGACTACATCAGTGTCTTGCTCTCTCTCTCTCTCTCTCTCTATATATATATATATATATATATATATATATATATATATATATAACATGTAGAGATATGAAAATATTTTTAGCTAGAGACCTGCACAGCTCTTCATTAGGGAATTAATGCGGATACACCTGGCCCTTCTGAGCCACAGTCATGAGAGACATCTCACAGAGACATTCCTATACCTCTTATCACACTACAAATCTCAGCACAAACTACCGCTGCCAAATCATCTACTTCCATCTTGCTCTTTTTGTCCACCGAGACCTATCCCAAAACTGTAAATCAAAGAAAAAATAGACATAGTGCAGTTCCCTGTACAGAGGACAGTCTGAGGCTGGACCAGGGAGATGCAATACGCCTGCCTGCATCTTGGGTGGAGCATCACTAAGACTACTTCCAAATTAGAGAGGCGAGGGCAGTTTTGGAGAGTGGCATGCAGACCAAGAGTTGCTTCTCAGAGTGGGCTAAGACCTAGATGTTCTAAGTGTAACCTTTCCTCACAAACATAAAATAACTAAGCCACTTGTAAGAAGTATGCATGGGCATGGAGGGTTTATCTTCAGTGCTCTGGCACTGATCAACACAGGGCCAGAATTTCAGTCCTTTTCTATCACTGTCATTCGGTCTCTCTGACTGTCTCTACATGCCTTCTTCACTGGGCCCTTATTGGATGTCAGTTCATGCATTGTGATCTCGGACTTCCTGGTGTTGAAATTTTCCTTTCTTTGCCCTTTGGATAATTTAGTCTCCTGCATATGGTGTAGTACATTGGGGAACTGAGGAGACAGCAATCCTGCTGCAGGTAACAGGCATATGTCCATCTCCAGCTTCAGCTTTCCAGGCCCTCTGTGCTTGACTCCCATTCTCCAGGGCCCTGAGGCTGACACTCACCCTAAATGCAGCCCTCCACAATTTCCTGCACCGAATCCTTGTACTTATTTCATGAGAGCCCAGGTGAAGGGAAGTGAAACTCTATCCCCCTGGCACACACATTGTGCTTTCCCTCTATTGGGCTGAATGTAAAGGATCTGTGGTACTGATGGCCACACCAGTGTCCAGATTTTCCACATAAAACGGAAGCTTCCAGGGTTCTGAAAGAGGGTGTTTTGATGGCAGTGAAATGTCTTTTCCAATTGCCTCCTGGGGTTTCAAATCCTTTTGAAACCTGAAGTTCTTTCTGTATCTAGGGAATATTCTCATCTATGGCCTGAAGGCCCTCCAAACTAGGAGCACAGCTATCCCGGGGTCAGGAGGTCAGACAGCCTGCTAGCTCCTGGAGGGATTCCTGAGTATGTCATCAGGCCCCAAATAGTAACAGGTGTTTCCAATTGCCTTTATTAGCAGCAGCCAGGACCTCAGGGGAGGGGTGGGGCTGTGATCTCCACTGGAAGCTCCTAATTCAGCCAATGGAGGCATCCAACTTCCTTTTGTCTCTCCATAACAAGTGCCTGAAGAGTTTGTGCTTCCTGCAAGCAGAGCGACTTTGTATGGGACACTCATGCATGCCTACTTCTGGGAATCTCTCTGAGTGTGATGTGTGGACACCAGGACACCGTGATCAGGGATTGTGAGGCCACACGAGCAATTGCCTTAGCCAGACCCAAAGGGTAGGTGTAAGGTGCTGGGTTCATCCACTATTGTTTGGTCAAAAACAGTTCCCATCTATGTTGAAACACAGCTCTTTCTGGGGTCACTCTGGGCTTGTAATCTGCTGCCCTGAGCAGTGGACTTAGAGTCTGCAGGCCGAGTAGTTATCCAAACGTGAGTGGACAGGCTCCTACACTTGAATTCTGATGGGTGCCCCAGCTTACCCTGTTGGAAGTGTTTGGATGATAGTGAGGCATGAGATTGAATCGGGAACTCAGGAGAGGAGACATGAGAGTCCCTTTGCATGTGCATTCTTGCTTAGCCAGAATTTGGGCTAGCTTGCTTGCCCTGACCAGCTAGTTTCTCTGTACATAAGTTGCAGGTGAGGCTGGATACCTTCCCACCCATGCTCTGAGACTACTATAGGTGATCTGTGAACTCTGAGCACACAAAGACACAGACATACAGACAGACACACACACACATTACTGTCAGTTCTGGTAGTACAGCATATGATGAAGGCTGGGGCTGTCTGGGGTCTGTGGGCATGAGTGATGCTGCATTATAATCTCTACAAGCCAGCTGTGAACCTGTCATCTATGAACACAGTGTAGGAGGTTTTTGAATTCTCATCTTTCCAGCAGAAGTGGATGGTGGGTGGGCCTTCTAGAGGCTGCCCAATGAGCGATCTGCAGAGCCGTGTGGGCGGTGTTCAAGGTTGCTGGCCAATCACTGACTAGCTGACTTGACACTCCTGGGCGTCTCCTAGCACACTGGCCAATGATATTGCTGGCAGGGGTTCTAGGCGTGGCCTAGGCCTCTGGCATTTCAGAGCATGGCTGGTGCCCTGTCTGTGGGCCTTCTGAAGTAAGCCCGACAATGGTAGCTCAGAGCTGGCCTCAAAAAGCTGGGCGTGCTTCCAGGAAGTGCGAAGCAAAGTTCACCCAGGGCCCTGAATTGCAGAAGCTGTCCAGTGTGCATGTGTATAACTCCCTATGTGCCTGTGCCTCTGTGGATGTGTGCGTGTGTGTAACTGTGAGAATGTGTGTTTGTGTGTGTATGAGGGAGGGGGAGAGAGAGAGAACAACAGAATCACTGTGGTACAGGTGATTTTGTGCAAAACACTTGGCACATTCTGATTTACAGCTCAATATTGACACCATTGTAGCTCTCCTTGGCTCTTGGTCACTTTTCTTAGTTTCAGATGTAAAGACACTGAAGAGGAAGAGGTTTTTGCCCTGAGGCTTGCACTGGGAACTAGCAGCTTCCCTGTGTGTGTTGCCAGACTAGGAAACTTGTGGTGCCTTTCCATGTGGAGAGTCTCCTGGATGAGTTCCTAATCAAGCCTTTTTCGCTAGGTCCCTTTTGAGCTGCATATAGCTAATGATTTTGAGATTTTACTCCTTTGGACAATTTTTTTCCTGATACACAGTTTCTCTCCTGGATTTAGCAATCAATTGTCTGAATGTCATATCGCATCCATTGTAGAAAATGACTATATCAGTGTCTTGCTCTCTTTCTCTCTCTCTTTATATATATATATATATATATATATGTATATATATATACATGCATATATATATATATATATCATGTATAGATCTGAAAATATATTTTAGCTAGATACCTGCACAGCTCTGTATTTGGGTAGCAATGCAGATACACCTTGCCCTTCTTAGCCACAGTCATGAGAAACATCTCATAGAGCCATTGTTTACCTCTTGTCACTCTACACATCTCTCTCGCACAAACTACAGCTGCCAAATCATCTACTTCCCTCTTGCTCTTATTGTCCACCGAGTCCTATCCCAAAACTGTAAATCAAAGAAGAAATATACATAGTGCAGTTCCCTGCAAACAGGACAGGCTGAGGGTGGACCAGGGAGATGAAATATGCCATCCTGAATTTGGCTGGTGTATCACTAAAACTACTTCCAATTCGGAGAGGCAGGGGAAGTTTTGTTGAGTGGGCTGCCGGCCAAGTGTTGCTTCTCATAGTGGCTAAGACCTAGATGTTCTAAGTGTAACCTTTCCTCACAAACATAAAATAACAATGCCACTTGTAAGAAGTATGCATGGGAATGGAGGGATTCTCTTCAGTGCTCTGACACTGATCAACACAGGGCCAGAATTTCAGTCCTTTTCTGTCACTGTCATTCTGTCTCTCTGACTGTCTCTACGTGCCTTCTTAACTGGACTCTTCCTGGAAGTCAGTGCATGCATTGTGAACTCGGTCTTTCTAGTGTTGAAATTTTCCTTTCTTTGCCCTTTGGATTACTTAGTCTCCTGCATATGGCGTAGTACAGAGGGGAACTTAGGAGACAGCGTACCTGCTTCAGATAACAGGCATATGTCCATCTCCTGCTGCAGCTGTCCAGGCCCTGTGGGCCTGACTCCCATTCTCCAAGGCCCTGTGGCTGACACTCAGCCTAAATGCAGCCCTCCTCAATTTCCTGCACCACATCCTTGTCCTAATTCCATGAGAGCCCAGTTCAAGAGAAGTGAAACTCTACCCCCCTGGCACACACATTGTGCTTTCCCTCAATTGGGCAGAATGTAAAGGATCTGTGGTACTGATGGCCACACCAGTGTCCAGATTTTCCACGCAAAACGTAAGCTTCCAGGGTCAGAAACAGGGTGTTTTGATGGCTGTGAAATGTCTTTTCCAAGTGCCTCCTGGGGTTTCAAATCCTTTTGAAACCTGTAGTTTGTTCTTGTATCTAGGGAATATTCTCACCTCTGGCCCGAAGGCCCTCCCAACTAGGAGCACAGCTATCTAGGGGTCAGGAGGTCTGCCAGCCTGCTAGCTCCTGGAGGGATTCCTGAGTATGTCCTAAGGCCTCAAGTGGCAAGAGGTGTTTTCAATTGCCTTTATTAGCAGCAGCCAGGCCCTCAGGTGAGGGGCGGGGATGTGATCTCCTCTGGAAGCTCCGAATTCAGCCAATGTAGGCATCCATCTTAATTTTGTCTCTCCATAACAAGGGCCCAGGGAGTTTGTGCTTCCTGCAAGCAGAGCGACTTTGTTTGTGACACTCATGCATGCCTAATTCTGGGAATCTTTCTGAGTGTGATGTGTGGACACCAGGACACCATGATCAGGGATTGTGAGGCCACAGGAGCAATTGCCTTAGCCGGACCCAAAGGGTAGGTGTTAGGATCCGGGTTCATCCACTATTGTTTGGTCAAACACAGTTCCCATCTATGTTGAAACACAGCTCTCTCTGGGTTCATTCTGGGCTTGTAATATGCTGCCCTGAACAGTGGACTGAGAGTCTCGAGGCTGAGTAGGCAGCCAAATGTGACTGGACTGGCTCCAGCCCCTGAATTCTGAGGGGTGCCCCAGCTTCCCCCATTGGCAGTGTTTGGATGATAGTGAGTCATGAAATTCAATTGGGAACTCAGGAGAGGGAGAAATGAGAGTCCCTTTGCATGTGCATTCCTGCTTAGCGAGAATCTGGGCTAGCTGGCTTGCCCTGACCAGCTAGGTTCTCTGTACATAAGTTGCAGGAGAGGCTGGATACCTTCCCACCCATGCTCTGAGACTACTATAGGTGAGCTCTGAGCACACACAGACACAGACAGACAGACTGACACACACAGACACACACACATTACTGTCAGTTCTGGTAGTACATCATATGGTGAAGGCTGGGGCTGTTGGGGTCTGTGGGCATGAGAACTGCTGCCTTACAATCTCTTCAAGCCAGCTTTGAACCTGTCATCAAGGAACACAGTGTAGGAGGTTTTTGAATTCTCATCTCTCCAGAAGAAGTGGCTGGAGGGCGGGCCTTCCAGAGGCTGCCCAATGAGCATGCTGCAGGGCCGTGTGGGCGGTGCCCAAATTTGTTGGACAATCACTGACTTTGGGCATTGACACTATTTGGTGTGTCCTAGCACACTGGCCAATGATATTGCTACAGGGGTTCTGGGCGTGGCCTAGGCCTCTGACATATCAGAGCATGGCTGGTGCCCTGTTTTCGGGCCTTCTGAAGTAAGCCCAATGATGAGAGCTCAGAGCTGGCATTAAAGGGCTGGGCGTGCTTCCAGGAAGTGCGAAGCAGGGTTCACCCAAGGCCCTGCCTTACAGAAGCTGTCCAATGTGCAGGTGTATAACTCCGTCTGTTCCTGTGCCTCTGTGGATGTGTGCGTGTGTATAACTGTGAGAGTGTTTGTTTGTGTGTGTTTGTGTGTGTGTGTGTGAGGGAGGTAGAGAGAGAGAAAAAACAACAGAATCACTGTGGCACAGGTGATTTTGTGCAAAACTCTTTGCACATTCTGTTTTACAGCTCAATATTGACACCATTGTAGCTCTCCTTGGCCCTTGGTCACTTTTCTTATTTTCAGATGTAAAGACACTGAAGAGGGAGAGGTTTTTGCCCTGAGGCTTGCACTGGGAACTAGCAGCTTCCCTTGTGTGTTGCCAGACTAGGAAACTTGTGGTGCCTATCCATGTGGAGAGTCTCCTGGATGAGTTCCTTCTCAAGCCTTTCTCGCCAGTTCCCATTAGAGCTGCATATAGCTAATGATTTGGAGATTTTACTCCCATGGCAATTTTTTTCCTGATGCACAGTTTCTCTCCAGTTTTTAGCAATCACCTGCACAGCTCTGGATTCGGGTAGTATGTGGATACTCCTGGCCCTTCAGAGCCACAGTCATGAGAGATATCTCAAAGGCATTTGTTTTCCTCTTGTCACTCTACAAATCTCTCTCAGCACAAACTACAGCTCCCAAATCATCTACTTCACTCTTGCTATTTTTGTCCACCGAGACCTATCCTAAAACTGTAAATCAAACAAGAAATAGACATAGTTCAGTTCCCTGCACACAGGACAGGCTGAGGCTGGAACGGGGAGATGAAATACGCCAGCCTGCATTTGGCTGGATCATCACTAAAACTACTTCCAATTTGGAGAGCCAAGGGAAGTTTTGGAGAGTGGGCTGAAGGTCAAGGGTGGCTTCTCAGAGTGGGCTAAGACCTAGATGTTCTAAGTGTAAACTTTCCTCACAAACATAAAATAACAATGCCACTTGTAAGAAGTATGCATGGGCATGGAGGGTTTGTCTTCAGTGCTCTGGCACTGATCAACACAGGGCCTGAATTTATGTCCTTTTCAGTCACTGTCATACTGTCTCTCTGACTCTCTCTACATGCCTTCTGCCCTGGACCCTTCCTGGAAGTCAGTGCATGCATCGTGAACTCGGTCTTACTGGTGTTGAATTTTTCCTTTCTTTGCCCTTTGGATTAATTAATCTCGTGCATATGGCGTAGTACAGAGGAGAACTTAGATGACAGCTTTCCTGCTGCAGGTAACAGGCATATGTCCCACTCCAGCTACAGCTGTCCTGGCCTTCTGAGCTTGACTCCCATTCTCCAGGGCCCTGTGGCTGACACTCAGCCTAAATGCCGCCCTCCTCAATTTCCTGCACAACATCCTTGTCCATATTTCCATAAGAGCCCAGGTTAAGAGAAGTGAAACTCTACCACCCTGGCACACACATTGTGCTTTCCCTCTATTGGGCCGAATGTAAAGGATCTGTGTTACTGTTGGCCACACCAATGTCCAGATTTTCCATGCAAAAACGAAGCTTCCAGGGTTCAGAAAGTGGGTGCTTTGATGGCTGTGAAATGTCTTTTCCAAGTGCCTCCTGGGGTTTCAAATCCTTTTGAAACTAGAATTATGTTTTTGTATCTAGGGAATATTCTCACCTCTGGCCCGAAGGCCCTCCCAACTAGGAGCACATCTATCCAGGGGTCAGGAGGTCTGCCAGCCTGCTAGCTCCTGGAGGGATTCCTGAGTATGTCCTCCGGCCCCAAGTGGTAACAGGTGTTTCCAATTGCCTGCATTAGCAACATCCAGTCCCTCAGGTGAAGGGCGGGGCTGTGATCTCCACTGGAAGCTCCTAAGTCAGCCAATGGAGCCATCCATCTTCCTTTTGTCTCTCCATACCAAGGGCCCGGGGAGTTTGTGCTCCCTGCAAGCAGAGCGACTTTGTATGGGACACGCATGCATGCCTACTTCTGGGAATCTCTCTGAGTGTGATGTGTGGACACCAGGACACCATGATCAGGGATTGTGAGGCCACAGGAGCAATTGCCTTAGCCAGACCCAAAGGGTAGGTGTAAGGGGCCGGGTTCATCCACTATTGTTTGGTCAAACACAGTTCCCTTCTATGTTGAAACACAGCTCTTTCTGGGTTATTTCTGGGCTTGTAATCAGCTTCCAGGAGCAGTGGAATGAGAGTCTTGAGGCTGAGAAGGTAGCCAAATGTGACTGGACAGGCTCCTGCCCTTGAATTCTGTGGGGTGCCCCAGATTACCCTGTTGGCAGTGTTTGGATGATAGTGAGGCATGAGATTGAATCGGGAACTCAGGAGAGGGAGACATGAGAGTCCCTTTGCATGTGCATTCTTGCTGAGCCAGAATCTTGACTGCTGGCTTGCCCTGACCAGCTAGGTTCTCTGTTTATAAGTTGCAGGTGAGGCTGGCTACCTTCGCAACCCATGCTCTGAGACGACTATAGGTGAGTTCTGAGCACACACAGACACACATAGACAGACAGACAGACACACACACATTACTGTCAGGTCTGGTAGTACAGCATATGGTGAAGGCTGGGGCTGTCTGCGGTCTGTGGGCATGAGAGCTGCTGCCTTACAATCTCTACAAGCCAGCTTTGAACCTGTCATCAATGAACACAGTGTAGGAGGTTTTAGAATTCTCATCTCTTTCCAGCAGAAGTGGCTGGATGGAGGGCCTTCCAGAGGCTGCCCAATGAGCGTGCTAAGGGCCGGGTGGGGGGTGCTCAAGGTTGCTGGCCAATCACTGCCTAGGGGCCTTGACACTCCTGTGTGTGTCCTAGAACACAGGCCAATGATATTGCTGTCAGGGTTTCTGGCCGTGGCCTAGGCCTCTGGCATATCAGAGCATGTCTGGTGCCCAGTCTGAGGGCCTTCTGAAGAAAGCCCGACAATGGGAGCTAAGAGCTGGCCTTAAAAGGCTGGGCATGCTTCCAGGAAGTGCGAAGCAGTGTTCACCCAGGGCCCTGCCTTGCAGAAGCTGTCCAGTGTGCATGTGTATAACTCCCTTTGTGCCTGTGCCTCTGTGGATTTGTGCGTGTGTGTAACTGTGAGAGTGTGTGTTTGTGTGTGTGAGAGAGGGAGGGAGAGAGAGAGAACAATAGAATCACTGTGGCACAGGTGATTTTGTGCAAAACACTTGGCACATTCTGATTTACAGCTCAATATTGACACCATTGTAGCTCTCCTTGGCCCTTGGTCACTTTTCTTATTTTCAGATGTAAAGACACTGAAGAGGGAGAGGTTTTTGCCCTGAGGTATGCACTGCGAACTAGCAGCTGCCTTGTGTGTTTTGACAGACTAGGAAACTTGTGGTGCCTTTCCATGTGGAGAGTGTCCTGGACGAATTCCTTCTCTAGCCTTTTTCGCTAGGTCCTGTTGGAGCTGCATATAGCTAGTGATTTGGAGACTTTACTCCTTTGGACAATTCTTTTCCTGATGCACAGTTTGTCTTCAGGTTTTAGCAATCAATTGTCTGAATGTCATATCGCATCCATTGTAGAAAATGACTACATCAGTGTCTTGCTCTCTCTCTCTCTCAATATATATATATATATATATATATATATATATATATATGTAACATGTAGAGATCTGAAAATATTTTTAGCTAGAGACCTGCACAGCTCTGCATTAGGGTATTAATGCGGATACACCTGGCCCTTCTGAGCCACAGTCATGAGAGACATCTCACAGAGACATTCCTATACCTCTTATCAAACTACAAATCTCAGCACAAGCTACCACTGCCAAATCATCTACTTCCATCTTGCTCTTTTTGTCCACCGAGACCTATCCCAAAACTGTAAATCAAAGAAAAAATAGACATAGTGCAGTTCCCTGTACAGAGGACAGTCTGAGGCTGGACCAGGGAGATGCAATATGCCTGCCTGCATCTTGGGTGGAGCATCACTAAGACTACTTCCAAATTAGAGAGGCGATGGCAGTTTTGGAGAGTGGCATGCGGACCAAGTGTTGCTTCTCAGAGTGGGCTAAGACCTAGATGTTCTAAGTGTAACCTTTCCTCACAAACATAAAATAACTAAGCCACTTGTAAGAAGTATGCATGGGCATGGAGGGTTTATCTTCAGTGCTCTGGCACTGATCAACACAGGGCCAGAATTTCAGTCCTTTTCTATCACTGTCATTCTGTCTCTCTGACTGTCTCTACATGCCTTCTTCACTGGGCCCTTATTGGATGTCAGTGCATGCATTGTGATCTCGGACTTCCTGGTGTTGAAATTTTCCTTTCTTTGCCCTTTGGATAATTTAGTCTCCTGCATATGGTGTAGTACATTGGGGAACTGAGGAGACAGCAATCCTGCTGCAGGTAACAGGCATATGTCCATCTCCAGCTTCAGCTTTCCAGGCCCTCTGTGCTTGACTCCCATTCTCCAGGGCCCTGAGGCTGACACTCACCCTAAATGCAGCCCTCCACAATTTCCTGCACTGAATCCTTGTACTTATTTCATGAGAGCCCAGGTGAAGAGAAGTGAAACTCTATCCCCCTGGCACACACATTGTGCTTTCCCTCTATTGGGCTGAATGTAATGGATCTGTGGTACTGATGTCCACACCAGTGTCCAGATTTTCCACGTAAAACGGAAGCTTCCAAGGTTCTGAAAGAGGGTGTTTTGATGGCAGTGAAATGTCTTTTCCAATTGCCTCCTGGGGTTTCAAATCCTTTTGAAACCTGAAGTTCTTTCTGTATCTAGGGAATATTCTCACCTCTGGCCTGAAGGCCCTCCAAACTAGGAGCACAGCTTTTTCGGGGTCAGGAGGTCTGCCAGCCTACTAGCTCCTGGAGGGATTCCTGAGTATGTCCTCAGGTCCCAAGTGGTAACAGGTGTTTCCAATTGCCTTTATTAGCAGCAGCCAGACCCTCAGGTGATGGGCGGGGCTGTGATCTCCACTGGAAACTCCTAATTCAGCCAATGATGGCTTCCATCTTCCTTTTGTCTCTCCACAGCCAGGGCCCACGGAGTTTGTGCTTCCTGCAAGCAGCACGACTTTGTATGGGACACTCATGAATGGCTATTTCTCGGAATCTCTCTGATTGTGATATGTGGACACCAGGACACTATGATCAGTGATTGTGAAGAAACAGGTGCAATTGCCTTACCTGGACCCAAAGGGGAGGTGTAAGGGGCTGGGTTCATCCACTATTGTTTGGTCAATCAGAGTTCCCTTCTATGTTGGAACTCTTTCTGGGTTCTTTCTGGACTTGTAATCTGCTGTACACTGAGAAGTGGACTGGGAGCCTGGAGGCTGAGTATGCAGCCAAGCGTGACTGGACAGGGTCCTGCCCCTGAATTCTGAGGGGTGCCCCAGCTTCCCTCATTGGCAGTGTTTGAATGAAGTGAGGCATGAGATTGAATAGGGAACTCAGGAGAGCGAGACATGAGAGTCCCTTTGCATATGCATTCTTTCTTAGCCAGAATCTGGGCTATCTGGCTTTCTCTAACCAGCTAGGTTCTCTGTACATAAGTCTCTGGTGAGGCAGGATACCTTACCACCCATGCTCTTTGACTACTATAGGTGAGTTCTGAGCACACACAGACATACACTGACAGACAGACACACACACACACACACATTACTGTCAGTTCTTATAGTACAGCATATGGTGTAGGCTGGGGCTGTCTGGGGTCGGTGAGCATGAGAGTTGCTGCCCTACAATCTCTACAAGCCAGTTTTGAACCTGTCATCAGTGAAGACAGTGTAGGCGGTTTTTGAATTCTGGTCTCTTTCTAACTCTTCTATTTCTCTTTTCGTCTTCTCTGTCTCTAACTCTCACATGCTCTCACACACTCTGTCTTCACTCATTAATATTTTACTTATATACTTATTTTAATGACAGGCCCAGGTATACAAAGAGAGTTACCAGAGCACTGCTGATCTCTGGCTTTTTTGTTGGTGTTTTCATCAAGGCTACTTTAGCCTCAGCTTTGTAATTCTCACTGACACAAGCCATATTCTGTCTCCTCATATCCATGGCAGTATCTCTCAGACTTTATAATAAAGACATACATATATATATATATATATATATATATATATATATATATGCCATTTTTGTAATTATCAACCTATGTAATTGATCTAAATCAGAATTAACACATTTATAACAGCTTCCTTTTTCATTAATAATTGGCCACATAGCTGGAGCACGACTCAATACAATTATAAATAATAGAACCTTCCAGTAGCAATTCTAATAGCATTTCTATCAGCATCCTTACCTTACCATCTGTGGTACTGATGGCCACACCAGTGGACAGATTTTCTATGTAAAATGGAAGCTTCCAGGGTTCATAAAGAGGGTGTTTTGATGGCTGTGCAATGACTTTTCCACATGCCTCATGGGGATTCAAATCCTTTTGAAACCTAAAGTTTTTTCTTGTATCTAGGGAATATTCTCACTTCTGGCCATAAGGCCTTCCCAACTAGGAGCACATCTATCCCGGGGTCAGGAGGTCTGCCAGTCTGCTAGCTCCTGGAGGGATTCCTGAGTATGTCCTCAGGCCCCAAGTGGTAACAGGTGTTTCCAATTTCCTTTTTTAGCAGCAGCCAGGTCCTCAGGTGAGGGGCGGGACTGTGATATCCACTGGAAGCTCCTAATTCAGCCAATGGAGGCATCCATCTTCCTTTTGTCTCTCCATAGCAAGGGCCCGGGGAATTTGTGCTTCCTGCAAGTGGAGAGACTTTGTATGGGACACTCATGCATGCCTACTTCTTTTTTTTAAATTTTTTATTTAAGAAAGGATTAGTGAACAAAAGCATAAGGTAGGAGGGGTACAACTCCACACAATTCCCAACACCCAATCCCCATAACCCACCCCCTCTCATGGTAGCTTTCCCATTCTCTATCCCTCTGGGAGCATGGACCCAGGGTCGTTGAGGGTTGCAGAAGGTAGAAGGTCTGGCTTCTGTAATTGCTTCCCCACTGAACATGGGCATTGACTGGTCGGTCCATACCCCCAGTCTGCCTCTCTCTTTCCCTAGTAGGGTGTGACTCTGGGGAAGCTGAGCTCCAGGACACATTGGTGGGGTCTTCAATTCAGGGAAGCCTAGCCAGCATCCTGGTGGCATCTGGAACCTGGTGATTGAAAAGAGAGTTAACATATGATGCCAAACAATTTGTTGAGCAATCATGGATCCCAAGCTTGGAATAGTGGAGAGGAAGTGTTAGGGAGGTACTCACTGCAAACTCTAGTGTAGTCCTGCTTTCAGGTATATATTTTGCAGTAGTTTATGGATACGTGTGCACATAAGCTCTCTCTCACAGAAACTGGTGTATATCTAGGTTATGGGACTTTGTTAGAAAGTGAACTACCTGAGATAAAATTAGAGTGTACTATTAAAGGAAAGGTCTCACCCGAGTAATGAAGCTGAAGGGTTGTCATTCCACACGTGAAGTCTCTGGATACATTCTGAGGTGAAGCATGTTGAGGTAGCAATCCTTGCTTTGGTTAGGTTGTGATCGGCAGATGCAATGTTATTTGGTTTGGATTGAGAGATGCATACGGGAAAGTGGGCCCTATCCAAGGGTTCCAGGACTGGGGGAAGTAGGGGCTCTATAGTGAAGATGTGAGGTTCCTGCTGTCTTAGGGTTCAAAAAGACAATAAATAGTTAATATTATCATCACATTATTTGTTAATTGGGTTAACTTTGAAAAGTCCCTTTGTTATGGTTTGCTGGACAGTACCCAGTATCTTATATATAGCTGTGCTATTGGAAGCTTCTAATCTACTTGGTCTAGGCTTTTGAGAGAGTCCGCATATCAAATACATAGCCTATATATTAAAAAGATTCAGTTTGTCTTTTGAGAAACTTTGAGACATACAATTGATTTCCCCCTCTCATATTAATTAGCTACTGATTTATATGTCTACATTTTGCTAGGAGTGTACATAAACACCATTCCCACCACCAAAGGACTGTGACCCATCCCTCCCGCCCACTCCCACCCCCCACTGGCCCAGGAAGCTACATGCCTACCCCTCACCACTGGGTTTTTACTTTGGTGCCCTACTTACAATTTGATCAGTTCCTGCTTTTAGTTTCCCTTTCATATCTTCTTAGTCAGCTTCTGTTGATGAGTGGGATCATCCCATACTCATCTTTATCTTTCTGACTTAGTTCACTTAACATAATTCCTTCTAGCTCTGTCCAAGATGGGTCAGAGAAGGTGGGTTCATTGTTCTTGATAGCTGCATAGTATTCCATTGTGTATATATACCACAGCTTTCTCAGCCACTCATCTGGTGTTGGGCACCTACAGCCAACATCATACACAATGGATAGAAGCTGAAAGCATTCCCCCTCAGATCGCGGACTAGACAGGGCTGTCCACTGTCTAGTTACTCTTCAA
Organism: Erinaceus europaeus; assembly: GCF_950295315.1. Lineage (NCBI taxonomy): Eukaryota > Metazoa > Chordata > Mammalia > Eulipotyphla > Erinaceidae > Erinaceus > Erinaceus europaeus. Next base: position 1,349,937 of record NW_026647116.1, read on the forward strand.
CATAGTATTGGAAGTTCTTGCCATAGCAATCAGGCAAGAGAAAGAAATCAAAGGGATACATATTGGAAGGGAAGAAGTCAAGCTCTCACTATTTGCAGATGATATGATAGTATACATAGACAGACCTAAAGAATCCAGTAGAAAATTACTGGAAGTTGTTAGGCAATATAGCAAGGTATCAGGCTACAAAATCAATGTACAAAAATCAGTGGCATGCCTACTTCTGGGAATCTCTCTGAGTGTGATTAGGGGACACCAGTACACCATGATCAGGGATTGTGAAGCCACAGGAGCAATTGCCTTAGCCGGACCCAAAGGGTAGGTGTAAGGGGTCGGGTTCATCCACTATTATTTGGTCAAACACAGTTCCCATCTATGTTGAAACACAGCTCTCTCTGGGTTCTTTCTGGGCTTGTAATCTGATGCCCTGAGCAGTGTACTGTGAGCCTGGAGGCTGAGTAGTCAGCCAAACATGAATGGACAGGCTCATGCCCCTGAATTCTGAGGGTTCGCCAGGTTCCCCCATTCGCAATATTTGGATGATAGTGAGGTATGGGATTGAATGGGGAACTCAGGAGAGCAAGACATGAGAGTCCCTTTGCATATGCATTCTTGCTTAGCCAGAATCTGGGCTAGCTGGCTTGCCCTGACAAGCTAGGTTATCTATCCATAAATTGCAGTTGAGGCTGGCTACCTTCCCACCCATGCTCTGAGAATACTATAGGTGAGTTCTCAGCACACACAGACACAGACAGACAGACAGACACACACACACACACATTACTGTCAGGTCTGGTAGTACAGCATATGGTGAAGGCTGGGGCTGTCTGTGGTCTGTGGGCATTAGAGCTGCTGCCTTACAATCTCTACAAGCCAGCTTTGAACCTGTCATCAATGAACACAGTTTAGGAGGTTTTTGAATTCTGGTCTCCTTCCAACTCATGCATTTCTCTTCTCGCCTTCTCTGTCTCTAACTCTCATATGCTCTCATACACTCTGTCTTCACTCATTTATATTTTACTTATATACTTATTTTACTGACAGGCCCTGATATACAAAGAGAGTTACCAGCGCACTGCTGAGCTCTGGTTTGTTGTGTTGGCGATTTCACCTAGGGTACTGGAGCATCAGTTTGTAAGTCTTTCTGACAGAAGCCATATTCTGTCTCCTCATTTCCATGCCAGTATCACTCAGAGTTTATAATAAAGAGATACATACATATATATAAACATATATATTTATATATCTGTCAATATGTGAGTTGTCGACCTATGTATTTGACCTTAATTCAGAATTACTACATTTATAACAGCCTAGTTTTTCAGAAATAATTGGACATATAGTTGGAGAAGGATTCAATACAGTTATAAATAATAGAACCTTCCAGTAGAATTTATAATCGTGTTTCTATCAGCATCCTTATTGTAATTATCATAGCCCAGAATTTCCCTCCTTTTTCTAGTGTAAGCTTCAATACGTATGTGTTTGTTTTCTTTTTCCAGAAATCTTAATTTCCTTGGGCCCTGAAGTGTTAGGGAGTTTTTGAAGCATCCCTCTGTTTCTCAGCAGATGGTTTCTTTGTTTCTGCTGTAATCAGGTCTTCTTGTGGTTTTTGTTTTCATTATTTTTTATTTTTTCAAGTCCTCCTAAATCATCTTCATTTATTTGCGTATTTATTTATTTAGTCAGGTATAACATGGGGGTCATTTCTTCTGCTTGATAGATTTTCTCTTATAATTTAAGGGAACTCTTGACTCACAAAGCATTTCCTGGGTCAAATACTACACACATATGGTGAAGGCTTGGGTTGTCTGGGGTCTGTGGGCATTAGAGCTGCTGCCTTACAATCTCTACAACCCAGGTTAGAACCTGTCATGAATGAAGAGTCTATGGGGTTTTTGACTTCTGGTCTATTTCCAATCCTCTATTTCTTTTCTCTCCTTCTCCATCTCTGACTCTCACAGGACCTCACTCACTCTGTCTGCACTCAGTAATAGTTTACTTATATCCTTATTTTATTGACAGGCCCAGATATACAAAGAGAGTTGCCAGAGCACTGCTGAGCTCTGGCTTGTTTTGTTGCTGATTTCACGTAAGCTTCTGGAGCCTCAGCTTTGTAAGTCTCTCTGACACAAGCCATATTCTATCTCCTCATATCCATGGCAGTATCTCTCAGACTTTATAATAAAGATATACATACATATACATATATAAATATACATATATATATATATATATATATCTGTCATTTTAAGAATTGTCGACCTATGGTCTTCCTGTGTTTTTTATTATTTTTTTATTTTTTCAAATCCTCCTAGATCATCCCCATATAATTGCATATTTATTTATATATTTAGTCCGATATCACATGAGGGGTCATTTCTTCTGCCTAATAGATTTTCTCTTATAATTGAAGGGAACTTTGGACACACAATACATTTCCTTTTGCAGATACTACACACTACTACAACTACTACTGCACTGTTTTTGAGAGTGGCATCCAGTGCACAATGGATTATTTTTGGATGGCTCTACAGAATGTTCCCTATTTAACCTACAATGTTTTTAACCTCAAAAATATTTATTCTGTTCTTTCTTGGTGGATGAAAGTTTTACAGTCAATAGTTACATGTAATAGTGGCTATGGGGGTAATTTTTCCCACCTTCCCTATATTTCTGTACATCATTTGTAACTTTCCTATTGAGGAGAAGGAAACAGTCATAAATTGAGAGAGCAGGGCCCAAGCAGGAAAGGAGTCAGTGAGACAGCTCCAGCTCTGATTTGCCACTAGCCCAGGTTTTCCCTAATTATGTAAGTGGTGACCAGGGCCTCAAAATGGGGACTTGGGCTTCCACATAGTTCTCTGGCATTCTTGCTTAGCCAGAATCTGGCCTAGCTGGCTTGCCCTGACCAGCTAGGTTCTCTGTACATAAGTTGCAGGTGAGGCTGGCTATCTTGACACCCATGCTCTGAGACTACTATAGGTGAGCTCAGAGCACACACAGACACACACAGACAGACAGACAGACAGACAGACAGACACACACACATTACTGTCAGGTCTGGTAATACAGCATTTGGTGAAGACTGGGGCTGTCTGGCGTCTGTGGGCATGAGAGTTGCTGCCTTACAATCTCTACAAGCCAGGGTTGAACCTGTCATCAATGAACACAGTGTAGGAGGTTTTTGAATTCTGGTCTCTTTCCAACTCATCTATTTCTCTACTCGCCTTCTCTAACTCTCACATTCTCTGGCTGGCTGGGGGCGTGTCGCTGGGACAACAGGCCAATCAGAGTGGAGCGGATGTGGCTGGTGGGCCGGCCTTCCAGAGGTGGCCCAATGAGCGTGCTCCAATGCATTGTTGGCGTTGCTCAAGGCCGCTGGCCAATCACTGACTAAGGGCCCCGACCCTCCTAGGCGTGTCCAAGCACACTGGCCAATGATATTGCTGGCAGGGGTTCTGGGCATAGCCTAGGCATCTGGCCTATCAGAGCATGGCTGGCACCCTGTGGGCGGGCCTTTTGAAGGAAGCCAGAATATGGGAGCTCAGAGCTGGCCTTAAAAGGCTGGGCATGCTTCCAGGAAGTGCGAAGTAGGGTTCAGCCCAGGGCCCTACCTTGCAGAAGCTGTCCAGTGTGCATGTGTATAACTACTTTTGTGCCTGTTCCTCTGTGAATGCGTGCGCTTGTGAGACTGTGAGAGTGTGTGTTTGTATGTGTTTGTGTGTGTGTGTGTGTGTGAGGGAGGTAGAGATAGAGAGAACAACAGAATCACTGTGGAACAGGTGATTTTGTGCAAATCACTTGGCACAATCTGATTTACAGCTCAATATTGACACCATTGTAGCTCTCATTGGCCCTTGGTCACTTTTATTCTTTTGAGATGTGAAGACACTGAAGAGGGAGAGGCTTTTGCCCTGAGGCTTGCACTGGGAACTAGCAGCTGCCCTGTGTGTGTTGCCAGACAAGGAAACTTGCGTGTCCATGTGGAGAATCTCCTGGATGAGTTCCTTCTCCAGCCTATTTCTCTCGACACCGTTGGGGCTGCATATAGCTAATGATTAGGAGATTTAACTCCTTTGGACAATTATTTTTCTGATGCACAGTTTCTCTCCAGGTTTTAGCAATCAATTGTTTGAATCTCATATCTAATCCATTGTGGAAAATAACTACATCAGGGTCTCTCTCTCTCTCCCTACATATATATATATATATATATATATATATATATATATATATATATATATATGAAAATATTTAAGCTAGAAACCTGCACAGCTCTGGATTATTGTAGTAATGTGGATACACCTGGCCCTTCTGAGCCACAGTCATGAGAGACTTCTCACAGAGCCATTCCTATAACTCTTATCAGTCTACAAATCTCTCTCAGCACAAACTACTGCTGCCAAATGATCTACTTCCCTCTTGCTCTTTTTCTCCACCGAGTCCTATCCAAAAACTATAAATCAAAGAAGAAATAAACATAGTGCAGTTACATGCACACAGGACAGGCTGAGGCTGGAACAGGGAGATGCCAGCCTGCATCTTGGCTGGAGCATCAATAAGACTACATCCAATTTGGAGAGGCAAGGGCAGTTTTGGAGAGTGGGCTGCAGGCCGAGTGTTGCTTCTCAGAGTGGGGTAAGACCTAGATGTTCTAAGTGTAACCTTTCCTCACAAACATAAAATAACAATGCAACTTGTAAGAAGTATGCATGGGCATGGAGGATTTGTCTTCAGTGCTCTGGCACTGATCAACACAGGTCCAGAATTTCTGTACTTTTCTGTCACTGTCATTCTGTCTCTCTGACTGTCTCTATGTGCCTTCTTCACTGGGCCCTTACTGGAAGTCAGTGCATGCATCATTAACTCGGTCTTCCTGGTGTTGAAATTTTCCTTTCTTTGCACTTTGGATTATTTAATCTCGTGCATAAGGCATAGTACAGTGGGGAACTGAGGAGGTAGCGATCCTACTGCAGTTAACAGTCATGTGTCCATTTCCAGCTGCAGCTGTCCAGACCCTGTGTGCATGACTCCCATTATTCAGGGCCCTAAGGCTGACACTCAGCCTAAATGCAGCACTCCTCACCTTCCTGCACAGCATCCTAGTCCTTATTCCATGAGAGCCCAGGCTGGGGCTGTCTGGGATCTGTGGGTATGAGAACTGCTACCTTACAATCACTACAAGCCAGGTTTGATCCTGTCATCAATGAACCAAGTGTAGGAGGTTTTTGAATTCTGAGACACTGAAGACTGAGAGGTTTTTGCCCTGAGGCTTGCACTGGGAACTAGCAGCTGCCCTGTGTGTGTTGCTAGACTAGCGGTGCCTGTCCATGTGGAGAGTCTCCTGGATGAGTTCCTTCTCGAGCCTTTTTCTATCTGTCCCGTTGGAGCTGCATATAGCTAATGATTTGGAGATTTTACTCCTTTAGACAATTCTTTTCCTGATGAACAGTTTCTCTCCAGGTTTTAGCAATCAATTGTCTGAATGTCATATCGAATCCATTTTAGAAAATGACTATAATGACTATATCAGGGTCTCTATCTCTGTATATATATATATATATATATATATATATATATATATATATATATATATATATAACATGTAGTGGTCTGAAAATATTTTTTAGCTAGAGAACTGCACAGCTCTGTATTAGGTTAGTAAAGTGGATACACCTGGCCGTTCTGAGCCACAGTCATATGAAACATCTCACAGAGCCATATCATTTTTCACTCTACAAATCTCTCTCAGCACAAACTACAGCGGCCAAATCATCTACTTCCCTCTTGCTCATTTTGTTCACCGAGTCCTATCCCAAAACTGTAAATCAAAGAAGAAATAGACATAGTGCAGTTCCCTGAACACAGGACAGGCTGAGTCTGGAACAGGGAGATGCAATACGCCAGCCTGCATCTTAGCTGTAGCATCACTAAGACTACTTCCAAATTGGAGAGGTGGGGGCAGTTTTGGAGAGTGGGCTGCTGGCCAAGTGTTGCTTCTCAGAGTGGCTAAGACCTAGATGTTCTAAGTGTTACCTTTCCTCAAAAACATAAAATAGCAATGCCACTTGTAAGAAGTATGCATGGGCATGGAGCATTTGTCTTCAGTGCTCTGGCACTGATCAACACAGGGCCAGAATTTCAGTCCTTTACTGTCTCTGTCATCCTGTCTCTCTGACTGTCTCTACGTGCCTTCTTCACTGGGCCCTTACTGGAAGTCAGTGCATGCATCGTGAACTCACTCATCCTGGTGTTGAAATTTTCCTTTCTTTGACCTTTGGATTATTTAGTCTCCTGCACATGGTTTAGTACAGAGGTGAACTGCGGAGACAGCGTTGCTGCTGCAGGTTCCAGGAATTTGTCCATCTGCAGCTGCAGCTGTCTAGGCCTTCTGTGATTGACTCCCATTCTCCAGGGCCCTGAGGCTGACACTCAGCCTAAATGCAGCCCTCCTCACCTTCCTGCACAGCGTCCTTGTCCTTATTCCATGAGAGCCCAGGTAAAGAGAAGTGAAACTCTATCCCCCTGGCACACACATTGTGCTTACCCTCTATTAAGCCGAATGTAAAGGATCTGTGGTACTGATGCCTACACCAGTGTCCAGATATTCCACGCAAAACAGAAGCTTCCAGTGTTCTGAAAGAGGGTGTTTTATGGCTGTGAAATGTCTTCTCCAAGTGCCTCATGGGGTTTCAAATACTTTTGAAACCTGAAGTTCTTTCTTGTATCTAGGGAATATTCTCACCTCTGGCCAGAAGGGCCGCCCAACTTGGAGCACAGCTATCCCGGGGTCAGGAGGTCTGCCAGCCTGCTAGCTCCTGGAGGGATTCCTGAATATATCCTCAGTACCCAAGTGGTAACACGTGTTTCTTTTTTTTTTTGTTATTAGTGATGTAATATTTATCTACAAAACTATTTTAGGAGTATAACGAAATACCTTTTACAACTACAGAGTTCTGGTTCTCCATTTCCTTTATTGGAAAATGCAGTAGTTCTCTATGTCTATATATATATATATATATATATATATATATATATATATATATATATATTATATACATATATATATTTGCCCATTTATTCCTATTTCTCTAACTTCTCTTCCTTTCTAAGTCACACCTACTACTTCTTTTTTTTCACTTTTTTTAAAATTTTTTATTTAATAAAGGATTAATTAACAAAACCATAGGGTAGGAGGGGTACAACTCCACACAATTCCCACCACCCAATCTCCATATCCCACCCCCTCCCCCGATAGCTTTCCCATTCTCTATCCCTCTGGGAGCATGGACCCAGGGTCATTGTGGGTTGCAGAAGGTAGAAGGTCTGGCTTCTGTAATTGCTTCCCTGCTGAACATGGGCGTTGACTGGTCGTTCCATACTCCCTGCTCAAAAATTTGTTTGGCTTTGTATGTTAACTCTCTTTTCAGTCACCAGGTTCCAGGTGTCATCAGGATGCCAGCCAGACTTCCCTGGATTGAAGACCCCACCAATGTGTCCTGGAGCTCAGCTTCCCCAGAGACCCACCCTACTAGGGAAAGAGAGAGGCAGACTGGGAGTAACACGTGTTTCTAATTGCCTTTCTTAGCAGCAGCCAGGCCCTCAGGTGAGGTGCGGGGCTGTGATCTCCACTGGAAGCTCCGAATTCAGCCAATGGAGGCATCCATCTTTCTTTTGTCTGTCCATAGCAAGGGCCCGTGGATTTTCTGCTTCCTGCAAGCAGAGAGACTTTGTATGGGACACTCATGCATGCCTACTTCTGGGAATCTCTCTGAGTGTGGTGTGTGGACACCAGGACTCCATGATCAGGGATTTGAGGCCACAGGAGCAATTGCCTTAGCCGGACCTAAGGGGAGGTGTAAGATACCGGGTTCATCCACTATTTTTTGGTTGAACAGAGTTCCCATCTATGTTGAAACACAGCTCTTTCTGGGTACTGTATGTGCTTGTAATATGCTCCCCTGAGCAGTGGACTGAGAGCCTGGAGGCTGAGTAGGCAGCCAAATGTGACTGGACAGGCTCATGCCCCTGAATCCTGAGGGGTGCCCCAGCTTCCCCCTGATGATAGATGTGAGGCATAGGATTGAATAGGGAACTCAGGAGATTTAGACATGAGAGTCCCTTTGCATATGCATTCTTCCTTAGCCAGACTCTGGGCTAGCTGGCTTGCACTGACCAGCTAGGTTCTCCGTATATAAGTTGCAGCTGAGGCTGGCTACCTTGACACCCATGCTCTGAGACTACTACTACAGGTGAGCTCTGAGCACACACAGACACACACAGTCAGATGGACAGACAGACAGACACACACATTACAGTCAGGTCTGGTAGTACAGCATATGGTGAAGGCTGGGGCTGTCTGTTGTCTGTGGTCATGAGAGCTGCTGCCTTACAATCTCTACAAGCCAGGTTTGAACCTATCATCAATGAACACAGTTTAGGAGGATTTTGAATTCTGAGATTTTCCACGCAAAACGGAAGCTTCCAGGTTTCTGAAAGAAGGTGTTTTGATGGCTGTTAAATGACATTTCCAAGTGCCTCATGGGGTTTTCAAATCCTTTTGAAACCTGAAGTTCTTTCTTGTATCTAGGGAATATTCTCACCTCTGGCCATAAGGGCCAACCAACTCGGAGCACAGCTATCCCGGAGGCAGGAGATCTGCCAGCCTGCTAGCTCCTGGAGGGATTCCTGAGTATGTCCTCAGGGCCCAAGTGGTAACAGGTGTTTCCAATTGACTTTATTAGCAGCAGCCAGGCCCTCAGTTGAGGTGCGGGGCTGTGATATCCACTGGAGGCTCTGAATTCAGCCAATGGAGGCATCCATCTTTCTTTTGTCTGTCCATAGCAAGGGCCCAGTGACTTTGTGCTTCCTGCAAGCAGAGCGACTTTGTATGGGACACTCATTCATGCCTACTTCTGGGAATCTCTATGAGTGTGATGTGTGGACAGCTGGACACCATGATCTGGGGTGTGAGGCCACAGGAGCAATTTCATTAGCCGGACCCAAAGGGTAGGCGTAAGGGACCGGGTTCATCCACTATTGTTTGGTCGAACAAAGTTCCCATCTATGTTGAAACACAGCTCTTTCTGGGTACTTTCTGTGCTTGTAATCTGCTGCCTTGAGCAGTGGACTGAGAGCCTGGAGGCTGAGTTGGCAGCCAAATGTGACTGGCCAGGCTCATGGCCCTGAATTCTGAGGGGTGCCCCAGCTTCACCAGGACGATAGATAGTGAGGCATGGCATTGAATAGGGAACTCAGGAGATTTAGACATGAGAGTCCCTTTGAATATGCATTCTTGCTAAGCTAGAATCTAGGCTAGCTGGGTTGCCCTGACAAGCTAGGTTCTCTGTACATAAGTAGCAGGAGAGGCTGGATACCTTGACACCCATGGTCTGAGACTATTACAGGTAAGCTCTGAGCACACACAGACACACACAGTCAGACAAACATACACACACACATTACTGTCAGGTCTGGTAGTACAGCATATGGTAAAGGCTGGGGCTGTCTGGGGTCTGTGGGCATGAGAGCTGCTGCCATACAATCTCTACAATCCAGGTTTGAACCTGTCATCAATGAACACAGTGTAGGAGGTTTTTGAATTCTGAGACACTGAAGAGGGAGAGGTTTTTTGCCCTGTTGCTTGCACTGGGAACTAGCAGCTGCCCTGTGTTTGTTGCCGGACTAGGAAACTTGTGTTGCCTGTCCATGTGGAGAGTCTCCTGGATGAGTTCCTTCTCGAGCCTTTTTTGATCGGTCCCGTTGGAGCTGCATATAGCTAATGATTTGGAGATCTTACTCCTATGGACAATTCGTATCCTGATGCACAGATTCTCTCCCGGTTTTAGCAATCAATTGTCTGAATGTGATATCGAATCCATTGTAGAAAATGAAAACATGAGTGTCTCTCTCTCTGTCTCTCTCTCTTTCTATATATATATATGTATATATAAATTTATATTTATATGTATATATGTAACATGTAGAGGTCTGAAAAAATATTTTACCTGGAGACCTGCACAGCTCTGGATTAGGGTAGTAAAATGGATACACCTGGCTCTTCTGAGCCACAGTCATGAGAGACATCTCACAGAGCCATATCGTTTATTTAAGAAGAAATAGTCATAGTGCAGTTCCCTGCACACAGGACAGGCTGAGGCTGGACCATTCTGTCTCTGTCATTCTATCTCTCTGACTGTCTCTACGTGCCTTCTTCCCTGGGCCCTTACAGGAAGTCAGTGCATGCATCATGAACTCAGTCATCCTAGTGTTGAAATTTTCCTTTCTTTGCCCTTTGGATTATTTAGTCTCCTGCACATGGCGTTGCTGCTGCAGGATCCATGCATATGTCCATCTGCAGCTGGGGATATCCAGGCTCTCTGTGCTTGACTCCCATGCTCCAGGGCCCTGAGGCTGACACTCAGCCTAAATGCAGAGGTCCTCACCTTTTGCACAGCGTCCTTGTCCTTATTCCATGAGAGCCCAGGTGAAGAGAAGTGAAACTCTATCCCCCTGGCACACACATTGTGCTTTCCCTCTATTAAGCCGAATGTAAAGGATCTGTGGTACTGATGGCCACACCAGTGTCCAGATTTTCCACCCATATAGCTCCTGGAGGGATTCTTGAGTATGTCCTCAGGGCCCAAGTGGTAACAGGTGTTTCCAATTGCCTTTATTAAGAAGCAGGCAGGCCCTCAGGTGAGGTGCAGGGCTGTGATCTCCACTGGAAGTTCCGAATTCAGCCAATGGAGGCATCCATCTTTCTTTTGTCTGTCCATAGCAAGGGCCTGGGGAGTTTGTACTTCCTGAAAGCAGTGTGACTTTGAATGGGACTCTCATGCATGCCTACTTCTGGGAATCTCTATGAGTGTGATGTGTGGACACCAGGACACCATGATCAGGGATGTGAGGCCACAGGAGCAATTGCCTTAGCCGGACCCAAAGGGTAGGTGTAAGAGACCGGGTTCATCCTCTATTGTTTGGTAGAACACAGTTCCCATCTATATTGAAACACAGCTCTTTCTGGGTACTTTCTGTACTTGTAATCTGCTACCCTGAGAAGTGGACTGAGAGCTTGGAGGTTGAGTAGGCAGCCAAACATGACTGGACAGGCTCATGCCCCTGAATTCTTAGGGGTGCCCCAGCTTCCCCCGGATGATAGATAATGAGGCATTGGATTGAATAGAGAACTCAGGAGATTTAGACATGAGAGTCCCTTTGCATATGCATTCTTGCTTAGCCAGAATCTGGGCTAGCTGGCTTCCCTGACCAGCTAGGTTCACTATACATAAGTTGCAGGTGAGGCTGGTTACCTTGCCACCCGTGCTCTGAGACTACTACAGGTGAGCTCTGAGCACACACAGACACACACACAGTCAGACAGACAGACAGACAGACACACACACATTACTGTCAGGTCTGCTGGACAGCATATGGTGAAGGCTGGGGCTGTCTGGGGTCTGTGGGCATGAGAACTGCTGCCTTACAATCTCTACAACCCAGGTTTGATCCTGTCATCAATGAACACAGTGTAGGAGGTTTTTGAATTCTGAGACACTGAAGACAGTGAGGTTTTTGCCCTGAGGCTTGCACTGGGAACTAGCAGCTGCCCTGTGTGTGTTGCCAGACTAGGAAACTTGTGGAGCCTGTCCTTGTGGAGAGTCTCCTGGATTAGTTCCTTATGGAGCCTTTTTTGATCGGTCCCGATGGAGCTGCATATAGCTAATGATTTGGAGATTTTACTCCTTTGGACAATTATTTCCCTGATGCACAGTTTCTCTCCAGGTTTTAGCAATCAATTGTCTGAATGTCATATCGAATCCATTGTAGAAAATGACTATATCAGTGTCTCTCTCTCTAAAACTCTTCTATTTCTCTTCTCGCCTTCTCTGTCTCTGACTCTCACAGGCTCTCACTCTGTCTGCACTAATTAATATTTTACCTATTTATTATTTTACTGACAGGTCCAGATATACAAGAGAGTCACCAGGGCACTGCTGAGCTCTGGATTGTTTTGTTGGCGATTTCACCTAGATTTCTGGAGCCTCATCTTTGTAAGACTCTCTGGCACAAGCCATACTCTGTCTCCTCATAGCCATGCCAGTATCCCTCATAGTTGATAATAAAGATACACATACATATATGTACATATATATCAGTTATTTTTAGAATTCTTGACGTTTTTATATGATCTTAATGCAGAATTACCACATTTATAACAGCCTCCTTATTCATAAATAAATGGTCACATAGGTGGAGCAGGATTCACTACAATTATAAATTATAAACCTTCCAGGAGCATTTCCAGTAGCCTTTCTATCAGTATCCTTATTGTAATATCATAGAACAGAACTTGACTGCATTTTCTAGTGTAAGCTTCAATATGTATGGTCTTTCTTTTCATTCTTGGGAATTCTTAATTTGCTTGGAACCTGAAGTGTCAGAAAATTTTTAAAGCAGCCCTCTGTTTCTCAGCAGACGTTTTCTATATTTCTGCTGTAATCAGGTCTTCCTGTGGTTTTTGTTTTTATTTTTTATTTTTTTCAAATCCTCCTAGATCACCCCATATATTTGTATATTTATTTATATATTTACTCACATAAGACATGAGGGGTCATTTCTTCTGCCTGATAGATTTTCTCTTATAATTTAAGAGAAATTTGGACACACAGTACATTTCTTTTTGCAGATACTACACATTACTACAACTACTACTGCACGGTTTTTGACAGTAACATCCAATGCACAATGGATTAGTATTGCATTTTCCTTTTTTTGCCCTTTAGATTATTCAGTCTCCTGCATATGGCGTAGTACAGAGGGGAACTGAGGAGACAGTGTTCCTGCTGCAGGTAACAGGCATACGTCCATCTCCAGCTGTAGCTGTCCAGGCCCTCTGTGCTTGACTGCAATCTCCAGGGACCTGTGGCTGACACTCAGCCTAAATGCAGCCCTCCTCAATTTCCTGCACCACATCCTTGTCCTTATTCCATGAGAGCCCAGGTGAAGAGAAGTGAAACTCTATCCCCCTGGCACACACATTGTGCTTTCGCTCTATTGGGACGAATGTAAAGGATCTGTGGTTTTATGGCCATACCAGTGTCCAGATTTCCAGGCAAAAAGGAAGCTTCCAGGGTTCAGAAAGAGGGTGTTTTGATGGCTGTGCAATGTTTTTTCCAATTGCCTCCTGGGGTTTCAAATCCTTTTGAAACCTGAAGTTCGTTCTTGTATCTAGGGAATTTTCTCACCTCTGGCCCGAAGGCCCTCCCAACTGGGAGCACACCTATGCCGGGGTCAGGAGGTCTGCCAGCCTGGTAGCTCCTGGAGGGATTCCTGAGTCTGTCCTCAGGGGCCAAGTGTAAAAGGTGTTTCCAATTGCATTTATTAGCAGCAGCCAGGTGGTCAGGTGATGGGCGGTGCTTGATCTCCACTTGAAGCTCCTAATTCAGCCAATGGAGGCATCCATCTTCCTTTTGTCTCTCCATAGCAAGGGCCCGGGGAGTTGTGCTTTCGGCAAGCAGAGCGACTTTGTATGGGACCCTCATGCAGGCCTACTTCTGGGAATCTCTGCGTGTGATGTGTGGACACCAGGACACCATGATCAGGGATTGTGAGGCCACAGGAACAATTGCCTGAGCTGGACCCAAAGGGTAGGTGTGAGGGGCTGGATTCATCCACTATTGTTTGGTCAAACACATTTCCCATCTATGTTGAAACACAGCTCTTTCTGGGTTCATTCTGGGCTTGTAATCTGCTGCCCTGAGCAGTGGACTGAGAGTCTGGAGGCTGAGTAGGCTGCCAAACGTGACTGGACAGGCTCCAGCCCCTGAATTATGAGGGGTGTCCCAGCTTACGGCATTGGCAGTGTTTGGATGATAGTGAGGCATAAGATTGAATCAGGAACTCGGGAGAGGGAGACATGAGAGTCCCTTTGCATGTGCATTCTTGCTTAGCCAGAATCTGGGCTTCCTGGCTTGTCCTGACCAGCTAGGTTCTCTGTACCTTAGTTGCAGGTGAAGCTGGCTAACTTGACACCCATGCTGTGAGACTACTACAAGTGAGCTCTGAGCACACACACACACACACACACAGACAGACAGACAGACACACACACACACACATTAGTGTCAGTTCCGGTAATACACCATATGGTGAAGGCTGGGGCTGTCTGGGGTCTGTGGGCATGAGAGCTGCTACCTTACAATCTCTACAAGCCAGGTTTGAACCTGTAATTAATGAACACATTATAGGAGGTTTTTGAATTCTGGTCTCTTTTCAACTCTTCTATTTCACTTCTCAACTTCTCTGTCTCTGACTCTCACAGGCTCTCACTCACTCTGTCTGCACTCAGTAATATTTTACTTATATCCTTATTTTATTGACAGGCCCAGATATACAAAGAGAGTTGCCACAGCACTGCTGAGCTCTGGCTTTTTTGTTGGTGTTTTCACCTAGGCTACTTAAGCCTCAGCTTTGTAAGTCTCTTTGACTCAAGCCATATTCTGTCTCCTCATATCCATGGCAGTATCTCTCAGACTTTATAATAAAGATATACATCCATATATATATAAATGTTCATATATAAATACACACACACATATATATATATATATATATATATATATATATATATATATATATATATATATCTGTCATTTTTGGAATTGCCAACCTATGTAATTGATCTTAATCAGAATTAACACATTTATAACAGCTTCTTTTTCATGAATAATTGGCCACATAGCTGGAGCAGGATTCAATACAATTATAAATAATAGAACCTTCCAGTAGCATTTCTAATAGCATTTATATCAGCATGCTTATTAAAATTATCATAGTACAGAACTTGCCTCCTTTCTCTAGTGTAAGCTTCAAGAAATATGAGTTTCTTTTCATTCTCCTGAAATCTTAATTTCCCTGGACTCTGAAGTGTCTCAGAATTTTTGAAGCAGCCCTCAGTTTCTCAGCAGATGGTTTCTATGATTCTGCTGTAATCAGGTCTTTCTGTGCTTTATTTTTTTTTTCAAATCCTCCTCGATCATCCCCATTTATTTGCATATTTATTGATTTATTTAGTCCTATATTCCATGAGAGGTCATTTCTTCTGCTTGATAGATTTTTCTCTTATATTTGAAGGGAAGTTTACACTCACAATACATTTCCTGTCATAAATACTAAACACATATGGTGAAAGCTGGTGTTGTCTGGGGTCTGTGGACAAGAGACTGCTACCTTACAATGTCTACAACCCAGGGTTGAAACTGTCATGTCTGAATACAGTGTGGGAGGTTTTTGACTTCTGGTGTCTTTCCAACTCTTCTGTTTCTCTTCTTGACTTCTGTCTCTGACTCTCACAGGCTCTCCCTCACTCTGTGTGCACTCATTAATATTTTACTTATATATTATTTTACTGATAGGCCCAGATATATAAAGAGAGTCACCAGGCCACTGCTGAGCTCTGGCTTGTTTTCGTGGCGATTTCACCTAGGTTTCTGGAGCCTCAGCTTTGTAAGTCTCTCTGGCACAAGCCATACTCGGTCTCCTCATAGCCATGCCAGTATACCTCATAGTTTATAATAAAGAAACACATACATATATGTACATATATATATATACATATATATATCAGTCATTATATATATATATCATGCCTGTGCCTCAATGGATGTATGTGTGTGTGTGACTGTTACAGTGTGTGTTTGTGTGTGTGTGAGTGTGTGAGGGAGGAAGAGAGGGAAAGAACAACAGAATCACTGTGGCACAGGTGATTTTTTGCAAAAAACAAGGCACATTCTGATTTACAGCTCAATATTGACACCATTGTAGCTCTCCTTGGCCCTTGGTCGCTTTTCTTTTTTCAGATCTAAACACACTGAAGAGGGAGAGGTTTTTGCCCTTAGGCTTTTTCTAGGAACTAGCAGCTACCCTGTGTGTTGCCTAACTAGGAAACTTGTGGTGCCTGTCCATGTGGAGAGTCTCCTGGATGAGTTCATTCTCGAGGCTTTTTCTCTCGGTCCCCTTGGAGCTGCATATAGCTAATTATTTGAAGATTTTACTCCTTTGGACAATTCTTTTCCTGATGGACAGCTTCTCTCCAGGTTTTAGCAATCAATAGTTTGAATGTAATATCAAATCCATTGTAGAAAATGACTACATCAGTCTCTCTCTATATATATATCTATCTATATATCTATATCTATATCTATATCTATATCTATATATGTAACATGTAGAGGTCTGTAAATATTTTTTAGCTAGCGACCTGAACAGCTCTGGAATAGGGTACTAATGCGGATACACCTGCCCCTTCTGAGCCACTGTCATGAGAGACATCTCACAGAGCCATTCGTTTACCTCTTATCACTCTACACATCTCTCTCAGCACAAACTAACACTGCCAAATCATCTACTTCCCTCATGCTCTTGTTGTCGATCAAGTCCTATCCCAAAACTGTAAATCAATGAAGAAATAGACACAGTGCAGTTCCCTGCACACAGGACAGTCTGAGGCTGGGCCAGGGAGATGCAATACGCCAGCCTGCATTTTGGCTAGAGCATCACTACGTCTACTTCCAAATTGGAGAGACGAGGGCAGTTTTGGAGAGTGGGCTCCAGGCCAAGTGTTGCTTCTCAGAGTGGGCTAAGACCTACATGTATTAAGTGTAACCTTTCCTCACAAACATAAAACAACAAAGCCACTTGTAAGAAGTATGCATGGGCATGGAGGGTTTGTCTTCAGTGCTCTGGCACTGATCAACACAGGGCCAGAATTTCAGTCCTTTTCTATCACTGTCATTCTGTCTCTCTGACTGTCTCTACATGCCTTCTTCACTGGGCCCTTATTGGTACTCATGCATCTTGATCTTGGACTTCCTGGTTTTGAAATTTTCCTTTCTTTGCCCTTTGGATTATTTAGTCTCCTGCATATGGCGTAGTACATTGGGGAACTGAGGAGACAGCGATCGTGCTGCAGGTAACAGGCATATATCCATCTCCAGCTTCAGCTGTCCAGGCCCTCTGTGCTTGACTCCCATTCTCCAGGGCCCTGAGGCTGACACTCAGCCTAAACACAGCCCTCCTCAATGTCCTGCACCGCATCCTTGTCCTTATTCCATTAGAACCCAGGTCAAGAGAAGTGAAAATCTATCCCCATGGCACACACATTGTGCTTTCCCTCTATTAAGCCGAATGTAAAGGATCTGTGGTACTGATGGCCACACTAGTGTCCAGATTTTTCACGCAAAACGGAAGCTTCCAGGGATCTGAAAGATGGTGTTTTGATGGCTGTGAAATGTCTTTTCCAAGTGCCTCATGGGGTTTTCAAATCCTTCTGAAACCTGAAGTTCTTTCTTTTATCTAGGGAATATTCTCACTTTTGCCCAAAAGGGCTTCCCAACTAGGAGCACAACTATACCGGGGTCGTGAGGTGTGCCAGCCTGCTAGCTCCTGGAGTGATTCCTGAGTATGTCCTCAGGGCCCGAGTGATAACAGGTGTTTCCAATTGCCTTGATTAGCAACAGCACGCCCTCAGGTGAGGTGCGGGGCTGTGATCTCCACTGGAAGATCCGAATTCAGCCAATGGAGGCATCCATCTTCCTTTTGTCTGTCCATAGCAAGGGGCCGGGGAGTTTGTGCTTCCTGCAAGCAGAGCGACTTTGTATGGGACACTGATGCATGCCTACTTCTGGGAATCTCTCTGAGTGTGATGTCTGGACACCAGGACACCATGATCAGGGATGTGAGGCCACAGGAGCAATTGCCTCAGCTGGACCCAAAGGGTTTGTGTAAGGGAGCGGGTTCATCCACTATTATTTGGTCAAACACACTTCCCATCTTTGTTGAAACATAGCTATTTCTGTGTACTTTCTGTGCTTGTAATCTACTGCCCTGAGCAGTGGACTGAGAGCTTGGAGGCTGAGTAGGCAGCCAAATATTACTGGACAGGCTCATGCCCCTGAGTTCTGAGGGGTTCCCCAGCCTCCCCCGTTGGCAGTGTTTGGATGATAGATAGTGAGGCATGGGATTGAATAGGTAACTCAGGAGATTTAGACATGAGAATCCTTTTGCACATGCATTCTTGCTTAGCCAGAATCTGGGCTAGCTGGCTTGCCCTGACCAGCTAGGTTTTCTGTAAAGTTGCAACTGAGGCTGGCTACTTTCCACCCATGCTCTGACTACTACAGGTAAGCTCTGAACACATACAGACACACACAGTCAGACACACAGACAGACAGACACACACACACACACACACATTACTGTCAGGTCTGGTAGTACAGCATATGGTGAAGGCTGGGGCTGTCTGGGGTCTCTGGGCATGATAGCTGCTGCCTTACAATCTCTATAAGCCAGGTTTGATCCTGTCATCAATGAACACAGTGTAGGAGGTTTTTGAATTCTGAGACACTGAAGAGGGAGAGGTTTTTGCCCTGAGGCTTGCACTGGGCACTAGCAGCTGCCCTGTGTGTGTTGCCAGACTAGGAAACTTGTGGTGCCAGTCCATGTGGAGAGTCTTTTGGATGACTTCCTTCTCAAGACTTTTTCGATTGGTACCGATGGAGCTGCATATTGCTAATGATTTGGAGATTTTACTCATTTGAACAATTCTTTTCCTGATGCACTGTTTCTCTCCAGGCTTTAGCAATCAATTTTCTGAATGTCATATCGCATCCATTGTAGAAAATGACTACAGCAGTGTCTTGCGCTCTCTCTCTCTCTGTCTCTCTCTCTCTCTCTCTCTCTCTCTCTATATATATATATATATATATATATATATATATATATATATATATATATAACATGTAGAGGTCTGAAAATATATTTTAGTTAGAGACCTTCACAGCTCTGGATTAGGGTAGTAATGCGGATACAGCTGGCCCTTCTGAGCCACAGTCATGAGAGACATCTCACAGAGCCATTCATATACCTCTTATCACTCTATAAATCTCTTTCAGCACAAACTACAGCTGCCAAATCATCTACTTCCCTCTGGCTCTTTTTGTCCACCAAGTCCTATCCCAAAACTGTAAATCAAAGAAGAAATAGACATAGTGCAGTTCCCTGCACACAGGAGAGTCTGAGGCTAGATCAGGGAGATGCAATACAACAGTCTGCATCTTGGCTGGAGCATCACTAAGACTACTTCCAAATTGGAGAGGTGAGGGCAGTTTTGGAGAGTGGTTGCAGGCCAAGTGTTGCTTCTCAGAGTGGGATAAGACCTAGATGTTCTAAGTGTAACCTTTCCTCACAAACATAAAATAACAATGCCACTTGTTAGAAGTATGCATTGGCATGGAGGGTTTGTCTTCAGTGTTCTGTCACTGATCAACACAGGGCCAGAATTTCAGTCCTTTTCTGTCTCTTTCATCCTGTCTCTCTGACTGTCTCTACTTGCCTTCTTCACTGGGCTCTTATGGAAGTCAGTGTATGCATTGTGACCTCGGACTTCCTGGTGTTGAAATTTTCCTTTTTGCCCTTTGGATTTTTCAGGCTCCAGCATATGGCGTAGTACATTGGGGAACTGAGGAGACAGCGATCCTGCTGCAGGTAACAGGCATATGTCATTCTCCAGATGCAGCTGTCCAAGCCTTCTGTACTTGACTCCCATTCTCCAGGGCCCTGAGACTGACACTCAGCCTAAATGCAGCCTCCTCAATTTCCTGCACCGCATCCTTGTCCTTATTCCATGAGAGCCCAGGTCAAGAGAAGTGAAACTCTATCCCCCTGGCACACACATTGTGCTTTCCCTCAATTGGGTCGAATGTAAAGGATCTGTGGTACTGATGGCCACACCAGTGTCCAGATTTTCCATGAAGAACGGAAGTTTCCAGGGTTCTCAAAGAGGGTGTTTTGATGGCTGTTAAAAGTATTTTCCAAGTGCCTCATGGGGTTTCAAATCATTTTGAAACCAGAAGTTCTTTCTGGTATCTAGGGAATATTCTCACCTCAGGCCAGAAGGCCCTCCCAACTGGGAGCACAGCTTTCCCAGGGTCAGGAGGTCTGCCAGCCTGCTAGCTCCTGGAGGGATTCCTGAGTATTATGTCCTCAGGTCCCTGGTGGTAACATGTTTTTCCAATTGCTTTTATTAGCTGCAGCCAGGCCCTCAGGTGAGGGGCGGGGTTGTGATCTCCACTGGAAACTCCTAATTCAGCCAATGGAGGCATCCATCTTCCTTTTGTCTCTCCATAGCAAGGACCCAGGGAGTTTGTGCTTCCTGCAATCAGAGCGTCTATGTATGGGACACTCATGGATGCCTACTTCTGGGAATCTCTCTGCGTGTGATGTGTGGACACCAGGACACCATGATCAGGGATTGTGAGGCCACAGGAGCAATTGCCTAAGCTGATCCCAAAGGGGAGGTGTAAGGGGCCGGGTTCATCCACTATTGTTTGGTCAAGCACAGTTCCCATCTATGTTGAGACACAGCTCTTTCTGGGTTCTTTCTGGGCTTGTAATCTGCTGCCCTGAGAAGTGGACTGGGAGCCTGGAGGCTGAGTATGCAGCCAAACGTGACTGGACAGGGTCCTGCCCCTGAATTCTGAGGGGTGCCCCAGCTTCCCCCGTTTACTGTGTTTGGATGATAGTGAGGCATGGGATTGAATCGGGGACTCAGGAGAGCAAGACATTAGAGTACCTTTGCATATGCATTGTTGCTTAGCCAGAATCTGGGTTAGCTGGCTTTCCCTAACCAGCTAGGTTATCTGTATTTAAGTTACAGGTAAGGCTGGCTACCTTGCCACCCATGCTCTGAGACTACTATAGGTGAGTTCTGAGCACACACAGACACACACTGACAGACAGAGAGATAGACAGACACACACATTCATATCATGTTTGGTAGTACAGCATATGGTGAAAGCTGGGGCTGTCTGGGTCTGTGGGCATGAGAGCTGCTACCTTACCATCTCTACAAGCCAGGTTTGAACCTGTCATCAATGAACACATTGTAGGAGGTTTTTGAATTCTAGTCTCTTTTCAACTCATCTATTCCTCTTCTCGCCTTCTCTGTCTATAACTCTCACATGCTCTCACACACTCTGTCTTTAATCATTAATATTTTACGTATATACTTATTTTACTGACAGGCCCAGATATACACAGAGAGTTAGCAGAGCACTGCTGAGTTCTGGCTTGTTGTGTTGGCGATTTCACCTAGGCTACTGGAGCCTCAGTTTGTAAGTCTTTCTGTCACAAGCCATATTCTGTTTGTTTTCTTTCTCCGGAAATCTTAATTTCCCTGGACCCTGATGTGTTAGGGGATTTTTGAAGCAGCCCTCTGTTTCTCAGTAGATGGTTTCTATGTTTCTGTTGTAATCAGGTCTTCTTGTGGTTTTTGTTTTTATTTATTTTTTTATTTTTTCAAGTCCTCCTAGATCATCCCCATTCATTTGCATATTTATTTCTTTAGTCAGGTATCACATATGGGGTCATTTCTTCTGTTTGATAGATTTTCTCTTATAATTGAAGGGAAGTTTACACTCACAATACATTTCCTGTGGTAAATAATACACACATATGGTTAAGGCTGGGGTTGTCTGGGGTCTGTGGACATGAGACTGCTGCCTCACAATCTCTACAACCCAGGATTGAACCTGTCATGTATGAACACAGTGTGGGAGGTTTTGGACTTCTGGTCTCTTTCCATCTCTTCTATTTCTCTTCTTGCCTTCTCTGTCTCTGACTCTCACAGGCTCTCACTCACTCTGTCTGCACTCATTAATATTTTACTTATATATTATTTTACTGACATGCCCAGATATACAAAGAGAGTCACCAGGGCACTGCTGAGCTCTGGCTTATTTTGTTGGCGATTTCACCTAGGTTTCTGGAGCCTCAGCTTTGTAAGTCTCTCTGGCACAAACCATACTCTGTCTCCTCATTTCCATGCCAGTATCCCTTATAGTTGATAATAAAGATACACATACATATATGTACATATATATACATATATAAATATAAGTTATTTTTAGAATTGTTGACCTTTATATTTGATCTTAACGCAAAATTACTGCATTTATAACAGCCTTCTTATTCATAAATAATTGGTCACATAGTTGGAGCATGATTCACTACAATTTTAAATTAGAAACCTTCCAGGAGCATTTCCTATATCCTTTCTATGAGTATCCTTATTGTAATTATCATAGCACAGAACTTGCCTCCATTTTCTAGTGTAAGCTTCAATAAGTATGCGTTTATTTTCATTCTCCAGAATTCTTAATTTGCCTGGACCCTGAAGTGTCAGGGAATATTTGAAGCAGCCCTATTTTTCTCACCAGGCGTTTTCTATATTTCTGCTGTAATCACGTCTTCCAGTGGTTTTTGTTTTTATTTTTTATTTTTTTCAAATCCTCCTAGATCATCGCCAATATCACATGAGGGGTCATTTCTTCTGCCTGATAGACTTTCTCTTATAATTGAAGGTAACTTTGGACACACAATACATTTCCTTTTGCAGATACTACACACTACTACAACTACTACTGCACTGTTTTGACAGTGACATCCAATGCACAATGGATTAGTATTGCATGGCTTTAGAGAATGCTCACTATTTAACCTACAATATTTCTAACCTCCCAAATATTTATTCTGTTCTTTCTTGGGAATGAATGCTTAACAGTCAACAGTTACATGTAATAGTGGGCAAGTGTGTAATTTTCCCACTTTCCCTGTATTTATGTACATCACTTGTAACTTTCTTATTGAGGAGAAGGAAACAGACATAAATTGATAGAGCAGGGCCCAAGCAGGAAGAGAGACAGAGAGACAGCTGCAGCTCTGATTTGCCACTAGCCCAGCTTTTCCATAGCTGGGTAAGTGGTGACCAGGGTCTCAAAATGGGGTCCAGGGCTTCCACATAGTTCTCTGGCATTCTTGCTTAGCCAGAATCTGGACTAGCTGGCTTGCCATGACCAGCTAGGTTCTCTGTACACAAGTTGCAGGTGCGGCTGGCTACCTTGACACCCGTGCTCCGAGACTACTACAGGTGAGCTCTGAACACACACAGACACACAGAGAGGGAGAGACTGACACACACACACACACACACACACATTACTGTCAGGTCTGGTAGTACTGCATATGCTGAAAGCTGGAGCTGTCTGGGGTCTGTGGGCATGAGAGCTGCTGCCTTACAATCTCTACAGGCCTGGTTTGAACCTGTCATCAATGAACACAGTGTAGGAAGTTTTTGAATTCTGGTCTCTTTCCAACTCAACTATTTCTCTTCTTGCCTTCTCTGTCCCTAACTCTCACATGCTCTCACAAACTTTGTCTTCACTCATGGTACTCAAAGCTGCTGGCCTATCACTGACTAGGGGACCTGACCCTCCTGGGCGTGTCCAAGCACACTGGCCAATGAGATTGCTGGCAGGGGTTCTGGGCGTGGCCTATGCGTCTGGTCAAGGAGAGCCTGGCTGGCGACCTGTGGGCAGGCCTTCTGAAGGAAGCCCGCCAATGGGAGCTCAGAGCTGGCCTCAAAAGGCTGGGCATGCTTTCAGGAAGTTGGAAGCAGGGTTCATCCCAGGGCCCTGCCTTGCAGAAGCTGTACAGTGCGCATGTGTATAACTCCGCTGGTGCCTGTGCCTCTGTGGAGGTGTGCCTGTGTGTGACAGTGAGAGTGTGTGTTTGTGTGTGTGTGTGTGAGGGGGGAAGAGACAGAGAGATCAACAGAATCACTGTGGCACAGGTGATTTTGTGCAAAACAGTTGGCACATTCTGATTTACAGCTCAATATGACACCATTATAGTCTTCTTGGCCATTGGACACTTTTCTTCTTTTCAGATGTGAAGACACTGAAGAGGGAGAGGTTTTTGCCCTGTGGCTTGCACTGGGAACTAGCAGCTGTCCTGTGTGTGCTGCCATACTAGGAAACTTTTGAGCCTGTCCATGTGGAGTGTCTCCTGGATGAGTTCATCTCGAGCTTTTTTCGATTGGTCCCATTGGAGCTGCATATAGCTAATGATTTGGAGATTTTGCTCCTTTGGACAATTCTTTTCCTGATGCACAGTTTCCCTCCAGGTTTTAGCAATCAATTGTTTGAATGTCATATCGAATCCATTGTAGAAAATGACTACATCAGTATCTCTCTCTCTCTCTCTCTCTCTCTCTCTCTATATATATATATATATATATATATATATATATATATATATATGTAACATGTAGAGGTCTGAAAATATTTTTTAGCTACAGACCTGCACAGCTCAGGATTAGGGTAGCAGTGTGGAAACCCCTGGCCCTTTTGAGCCACAGTCATGAGATACATCTCGCAGAGCCATTCATATACCTCTTATCACTCTAAAAATCTCTCTCAGCACAAACTACAGCTGCCAAATCACCTACTTCCCTCTTGCTATTTTTTTCCACCAAGTCCTATGCCAAAAGTGTAAATCAAAGACATAGTGCAGTTTTCTGCACACAGGACTGGCTGAGGCTGGACCAATAGATGAAATACGTCAGAATGCATCTTGTCTGGAGCATCACTAAGACTACTTCCAATTTGGAGAGGCAAGGACAGTTTTGGAGAGTGGGATGCAGGCCAAGTGTTGCTTCTCAGAGTGGCTAAGATCTAGATGTTCTAAGTGTTACTTTCGTCATAAACATAAAATAGCAATACCACTTGTAAGAAGTATGCATGGGCATGGAGTGTTTGTCTTCAGTGCTCTGGCACTGATCAACACAGGGCCAGAATTTCAGTCCGTTTCTGTCTCACTCATTCTGTCTCTCTAACTGTCTCTACATGCCTTCTTCACTTGACCCTTACTGGAAGTCAGTGCATGCATCGTGAACTCAGTCATCCTGCTGTTGAAATTTTCCTTTCTTTGCACTTTGGATTATTTAGTCTAGTGCATATGGTGTAAAACAGAGGGGAACTGTGGAGACAGTGTTGTTGCTGCAGGTTCCAGGCATATGTCCATCACCAGCTGGAACTGTCCAGGCCCTCTGTGCTTGACTCCCATTCTCCAGGGCCCTGAGGCTGACACTCAGCCTAAATGCAGCCCTCCTCACCTTCCTGCACCGCATCCTAGCCCTTATTCCATGAGAGATCAGGTCAAGAGAAGTGAAACTCTATCCCCCTGGCACACACTCTGTGCTTGCCCTCTATAGGGCCGAATGTAAAGGATCTGTGTTACTAATGGCCACACCAGTGTCCATGGAAAACGGAAGATTCCAGGGTTCAGAAAGAGGGTGTTTTGATTGCTGTGAAATCTCTTTTCCAAGTGCCTCATTGGGTTTCAAATCCTTTTGAAACCTGAAGTTCTTTCTTGTATCTAGGGAATATTCTCACCTCTGACCAGAAGGTCCGCCCAACTAGGAGCACAGCTATCCAGTGGTCAGGAGGTCTGCCAGCCTGCTAGCTCCTGGAGGGATTCCTGAGTTTGTCCTCAGGGCTCAAGTGGTAAAAGGTGTTTCCAATTGCCTTTATTAGCAGCATCCGGGCCCTCAGGTGAGGTGCGGGGCTGTGATCTCCACTGGAAGCTCCTAATTCAGCCAATGGAGGCATCCATCTTCCTTTTGTCTCTCCATAGCAAGGGCCTGGGGAGTTTGTGCTTCCTGCAAGCAGACTGACTTTGTATGGGACACTCACGCATGCCTACTTCTGGGAATCTCTCTGAGTGTGATGTGTGGACAACAGGACACCATGATCAGAGATTGTGAGGCCAAAGAAGCAATTGCCTGAGCTGGACCCAAAGGGTAGGTGTAAGGGGCTGTGTTCATCCACTATTGCTTGGTCGAACACAGTTCCCATCTATGTTGAAACAGCTATTTCTGGGTTCTTTCTGGGCTTGTAATCTGCTGCCCTGAGCAGTGGACTGAGAGCCTGGAGGCTGAGTAGGCAGCCAAACGTGACTGGACAGGCTCATGCCCATGAATTATGAGGGGTGCCCCAGCTTACCACGTTGGCAGTGTTTGGATGATAGTGAAGCATGAGATTGAATCAGGAACTCAGTAGAGTGAGACATGAGAATCCCTTTGCATATGCATTCTAGCTTAGCCAGAATCTGGGCTAGCTGGATTTCCCTAACCAGCTAGGTTCTCTGTACATAAGTTGCAGGTGAGGCTGGCTACCTTGCCACCCATGCTCTGAGACTACTATAGGTGAGTTCTGAGCACACAGAGACACACACAGACAGACACACAAACACAAACACATTACTGTCAGGTCTGGTAGTACAGCTTATTGTGAAGGCTGGGGATGTCTGGGTTCTGTGGGCATGAGAGCTGCTGCCTTACAATCTCTAAAAGCCAGCTTTGAACCTGTCATCAATGAACACAGTGTAGGAGGTTTTTGAATTCTGGTCTCTTTCCAACTCATCTATTTCTCTTCTTGCCTTCTCTGTCTCTAACTCTCACATGCTCTCATACACTCTGTCTTCACTCATTTATATTTTACTTATATACTTATTTTAATGACAGGCCCAGATATACAAAGAGAGTTTCCAGAGCACTGTTGAGCTCTGGCTTGTTTTGTTGGCAATTTCACCTAGGCTACTGGAGCATCAGTTTGTAAGTCTTTCTGACACAAGCCATATTCTCTCAGCTCATTTCCATGCCAGTATCACGCAGAGTTTATAATAAATAGATACATACATATATATATAAACATGTATATATATATATATATATATGTCATTTTTTGAATTTTCTACCTATGTATTTGACCTTAAATCAGAATTTCCACATTTATAACAGCCTAGTTTTTCAGAAATAATTGGCCATGTAGCTGGAGCAGTATTCAATACAATTATAAATAATAGAACATTCCAGTAGCATTTCTAATCGTGTTTCTATCAGCATCCTTATTGTAATTATGATAGCCCTGAACTTCCCTCCTTTTTCTAATGTAAGCTTCAATACGTATGTGTTTGGTTTCTTTTTCCAGAAATCTTAATTTCCTTGGACCCTGAAGTGTTAGGGAATTTTTGAAGCAGCCCTCTGTTTCTCAGCAGATGGTTTCTATGTTTCTACTGTAATCAGGTCTTCTTGTGGTTTTTATTTTCATTATTTTTATTTTTTCAAGTCCTCCTAAATCATCCCCATTTATTTGCATATTTATTTATTTAGTCAGGTATCACATGAGGGTCCTTTATTCTGTTTGACATATTTTCTCTTATAATTGAAGGGAACTCTTGACGCCCAATACATTTCCTGGGGCAAATACTACACACAAATAGTGAAGGCTTGGATTGTCTGGGGTCTGTGGACATTAGAGCTGCTGCCTTACAATCTCTACAACCCAGGTTTGAACCTCTCATGAATGAAAACAGTCTAGGGGGTTTTGACTTCTGGTCTATTTCCCAGTCTATTTCTTTTCTCTCCTTCTCTGTCTCTGACTCTCACAGGGTCTCACTCACTCTGTCTGCACTCAGTAATATTTTACTTATATCCTTATTTTATTGACAGGCCCAGATATACAAAGAGTTGCCAGAGCACTGTTGAGCTCTGGCTTGTTTTGTTGGTGATTTCACCTAGGCTACTGGAGCCTCAGTTTTGTAAGTCTCTGACAGAAGCCATATTCTGTCTCCTCATATCCATGGCAGTATCTCTCAGACTTTATAATAAAGATATACATTCATATACATTTATAAATACACATATATATCTGTCATATTTAGAATTGTTGACCTATGGTCTACCTGTGGTTTTTATTATTTTTTAATTTTTTCAAATCCTCCTAGATAATCCGCATATATTTGCATATTTATTTATATATTTAGTCCGATATCACAAGAGGGGTCATTTCTTCTGCCTGATAGATTTTCTCTTATAATTGAAGGGAACTTTGGACACACAATACATTTCCATTTGCAGATACTACACACTACTACAACTACTACTGCACTGTTTTTGACAGTGACATCCAATGCACAGTGTATTAGTATTGTAAGAATGTTCCCTATTCAACCTATAATGTTTTAACCTCAAAAATATTTATTCTGCTCTTTCTTGGGGGATGAATGGTTTACAGTCAACAGTTACATGTTATAGTGGCGAAGGGGGTAATTTTTCCCTCTTTCCCTGTATTTATGTACATCATTTGTAACTTTCCTATTGAGGAGAAGGAAACAGTCATAAATTGAGAGAGCAGGGCCAAAGCAGGAAGAGAGACAGAGAGACACCTAAACCTCTGATTTGCCACTAGCCCAGCTTTTCCCTAATTGGGTAAGTGATGACCAGGGACTCAAAATGGGGTCTTGGGATTACACATAGTTCTCTGGCATTCTTTCTTAGGCAGAATCCTGACTAGCTGGCTTGCCCTGACCATCTAGGTTCTCTGTACATAAGTTGCAGGTGAGGCTGGCTAAACCTTGACACCCATGCTCTGAGACTACTACAGGTGAGCTCTGAGCACACACAGACACACACAGACAGACAAACAGACACACACACACACACACATTACTGTCAGGTCTGGTAGTACAGCATATGGTGAAGACTGGGGCTGTCTGGGGTCTGTGGGCATGAGAGCTTCTGCCTTACAATCTCTACAAGCCAGGTTTGATCCTGTCATCAATGAACACAGTGTAGGAGGTTTTTGAATTCTGAAACACTGAAGAGGGAGAGGTTTTGCCCTGAGGCTTGCACTGGTAACTAGAAGCTGCCCTGTGTGTTGCCTGACTAGGAAACTTGTGGTGCCTGTCCATGTGGAGAGTTTCCTGGGTGAGTTCCTTCGGAGCCTTTTTCGATCGGTCCCGATGGAGCTGCATATAGCTAATGATTTGGAGATTTTACTCCTTTGGACAATTCTTTTCCTGTTGTACAGTTTCTCTCCAGGTTTAGGCAATCAATTGTCTGAATGTCATATCGAATCCATTGTAGAAAATGACTACATCAGTGTCTCTCTCTCTCTGTCTCTCTCTATATATATATAATATGTAGAGGTCTGAAAATATATTTTATAGCTAGAGACCTGCACAGCTCTGGATTAGTGTAGTAAAGTGGATACACCTGGCCCTTCTGAGCCACAGTCATGAGAGACATATCACAGAGCCATATCGTTTATCACTCTACAAATCTCTTTCAGCAAAACTACTGCTGCCAAATCATTTACTTCCCTCTTGCTCATTTTGTCCACTGAGTCTTATCCCAAAACTGTAAATCAAAGAAGATATAGAGATAGTGCAGTTCCCTGCACACAGGACAGGCTGAGGCTGGACAAGGGAGATTCAATACGACAGCCTGCATCTTGGCTGGAGCATCACTAAGACTACTTCCAATTTGGAGAAGCGGGGGAAGTTTTGGACAGTGGGCTGCCGGCCAAGTGTTGCTTCTCAGAGTGGCTAAGACCTAGATGTTCTAAGTGTTACCTTTCCTCGAAAACATAAAAAGGCAATGCCACTTGTAAGAAGTATGCTTGGGCATGGAGTGTTTGTCTTCAGTGCTCTGTCACTGATCAACACAGGGCCATAATTTCAGTCCTTTTCTGTCTCTGTCATTCTGTCTCTCTGACTGTCTCTATGTGCCTTCTTCCCTGGGCCCTTACTGGATGTCAGTGCATGCATCTTGAACTCAGTCATCATTGGTGTTGAAATTTTCCTTTCTTTGCCCGTTGGATAATTTAGTCTCCTGCACATGGTGTAGTACAGAGGGGAACTGTGGTGACAGTGTTGTTGCTGCAGGTACCAGGCATATGTCCATCACCAGCTGGAACTGTCCAGGCCCTCTGTGCTTGACTCCCATTCTCCAGGGCCCTGAGGCTGACACTCAGCCTAAATGCAGCCCTCTTCACCTTCCTGCACAGCGTCCTTGTCCTTATTCCATGAGAGCCCAGGTGAAGAGAAGTGAAACTCAACCCCCCTGGCACAAACATTGTGCCTTCCCTCTATTAAGCCAAATGTAAAGGATATGTGGTACTGATGGCCACACCAGTGTCCAGATTTTCCATGCAAAACGGAAGCTTCCAGGGTTCTGAAAGAGGTTGTTTTGATGGCTGTGAAATGACTTTTACAAGTGCCTCATTGGGTTTTCAAATCCTTTTGAAACCTGAAGTTCTTTCTTGTATCCTGAAAATATTCTCACCTCTGGCAAGAAGGGCCACCCAACTCAGAGCACAGCTATCCCGGGGTCAGGAGGTCTGCCAGCCTGCTAGCTCCTGGAGGGATTACTGAGTATTATGTCCTCAGGGCCCAAGTGGTAACAGGTGTTTCCCATTGCCTTTATTAGCAGCAGCCAGGCCCTCAGGTGAGGTGCGGGGTTGTGATCTCCACTGGAAGCTCCGAATTAAGCCAATGGAGGCATCCATCTTTCTTTTGTCTGTCCATAGCAAGGGCCAGGGGAGTTTGTCCTTCCTGCAAGCAGAGAGACATTGTATAGGACACTCATGCATGCCTACTTGTGGGAATCTCTCTGGGTGTGATGCGTGGACACCAGGAAACCATGATCAGGGATGTGAGGCCACAGAAGCAATTGCCTTAGCCAGACCCAAAGGGTAGTTGTAAGGGACCGGGTTCATCCACTATGGTTTGGTCAAACACATTTCCCATCTATGTTGAAACACAGCTCTTTCTGGGATCATTCTGGGCTTGTAATCTGCTGCCCTGAGCAGTGGACTGAGAGTCTGTAGGCTGAGTAGGCTGCCAAACGTGACTGGACAGGCTCATGCCACTGAATTTTGAGGGTTGCCCCCGCTTATGCCCTTAGCAGTGTTTGGATGATAATGAGGCATGAGATTGAATAGGGAACTCAGGAGAGGGAGACATGAGAGTCCCTTTGCATGCGCATTCTTGCTTAGCCAGAATCTGGGCTACCTGGCTTGCCCTGACCAGCTAGGTTCTCTGTACATAAGTTGCAGGTGAGGCTGGCTACCTTGACACCCATGCTCTGAGACTACTACAAGTGAGCTCTGAGCACACACAGACACACAGACAGACAGACAGACAGACACATACACACACACACACACACACACATTAGTGTCAGGTCTGGTAATACAGCATATGGTGAAGGCTGGGACTGTCAGGGGTCTGTGGGCATGAGAGCTGCTGCCTTACAATCTCTACAAGCCAGGTTTGAACCTGTCATTAATGAACACATTATAGGAGGTTTTTGAATTCTGGTCTCTTTTCAATTCTTCTATTTCACTTCTCGACTTCTCTGTCTCTGACTCTCACATGCTCTCACTCACTCTGTCTGCACTCAGTAATATTTTACTTATATCCTTATTTTATTGACAGGCCCAGATATACAAAGAGAGTTGCCAGAGCACTGCTGAGCTCTGGCGTTTTTGTTGGTGTTTTCACCTGGGCTACTTGAGCCTCAGCTTTGTAAGTCTCTTTGACTCAAGCCATATTATGTCTCCTTATATCCATGGCAGTATCTCTCAGACTTTATAATAAATAAATATATATATATATATATATATATATATATATATATATATATATATAAATGTTCATATATAAATACACACACACATATATATATATATATATATATCTGTCATTTTTGGAATTGCCAACCTATGTAATTGATCTTAATCAGAATTAACACATTTATAACAGCTTCTTTTTCATGAATAATTGGCCACATAGCTGGAGCAGGATTCAATACAATTATAAATAATAGAACCTTCCGGTAGCCTTTCTAATAGCATTTCTATCAGCATCCTTATTAAAATTATCATACTATAGAACTTGCCTCCTTTCTCTAGTGTAAGCTTCAAGAAATATGAATTTATTTTCATTCTCCTGAAATATTAATTTCCCTGGACTCTGAAGTGTCTCAGAATTTTTGAAGCAGCCCTCTGTTTCTCAGCAGATGGTTTCTATGTTTCTGCTGTAATCAGGTCTTTCTGTGCTTTATTTTTTATTTTTTTTCAAATCCTCCTCGATCATTCCCATTTATTTGCATATTTATTGATTTATTTAGTCCTATATTCCATGAGAGGTCATTTCCTCTGCTTGATAGATTTTTCTCTTATATTTGAAGGGAAGTTTACACTCACAATACATTTCCTGTCATAAATACTACACACATATGGTGAAGGCTGGGGTTATCTGGGGTCTGTGGACAAGAGACTGCTACCTTACAATTTCTACAACCCAGGATTGAAACTGTCATGTATGAATAGTGTGGGAGGTTTTTGACTTCTAGTCTCTTTCCAACTCTTCTGTTTCTATTCTTGCCTTCTCTGTCTCTGACTCTCACAGGCTCTCCCTCACTCTGTCTGCACTCATTAAAATTTTACTTATATATTATTTTACTGACAGGCCCAGATATACAAAGAGAGTCACCAGGCCACTGCTGAGCTCTGGCTTGTTCTCTTGGCGATTTCACCTAGGTTTCGGGAGCCTCAGCTTTGTAAGTCTCTCTGGCACAAGCCATACTCTGTCTCCTCATAGCCATGCCAGTATACCTCATAGTTTATAATAAAGAAACACATACATATATGTACATATATATATACATATATATATATATATCAGTCATTATATATATTTCATGCCTGTGCCTCGATGGATGTATGTGTGTGTGTGACTGTGACAGTGTGTGTTTCTGTGTGTGTGAGTGTGTGAGAGAGGGAGAGAGGGAAAGAACAACTGAATCACTGTGGCACAGGTGATTTTTTGCAAAAAACAAGGCACATTCTGATTTACAGCTCAATATTGACACCATTGTAGCTCTCCTTGGCCCTTGGTCGCTTTTCTTTTTTTCAGATCTAAAGACACTGAAGAGGGAGAGGTTTTTGCCCTGAGGCTTTTTCTAGGAACTAGCAGCTACCCTGTGTGTTGCCTGACTAGGAAATTTGTGGTGCCTGTCCATGTGGAGAGTCTCCTGGATGAGATCATTCTCGAGGCTTTTTCGCTCAGTCCCGTTGGAGCTACATATAGCTAATGATTTGGAGATTTTACTCCTTTGGACAATTCTTTTCTTGATGCACAGCTTCTCTCCAGGTTTTAGCAATCAATTGTTTGAATGACATATCAAATCCATTGTAGAAAATAACTACATCAGTCTCTCTCTCTCTCTCTCTCTCTATATATATATATATATATATATATATATATATACATATATATATATGTAACATGTAGAGGTCTGAAAATATTTTTTATCTAGAGACCTGAACAGCTCTGGATTAGGGTACTAATGTGGATACACCTGCCCCTTCTGAGCCACAGTCATGAGAGACATGTCACAGAGCCATTCATTTACCTCTTATCACTCTACACATCTCTCTCAGCACAAACTATCACTGCCAAATCATCTATTTCCCTCTTGCTCTTGTTGTCCACCAAGTCTTATCCCAAAACTGTAAATCAATGAAGAAATAGACATAGTGCAGTTCCCTGCACACAGGACAGTCTGAGGCTGGGCCAGGAGATGCAATATGCCAGCCTGCATTTTGGCTAGAGCATCACTACTTCTACTTCCAAATTGGAGAGGCGAGGCAGTTTTGTAGAGTAGGCTGCAGGCCAAGTGTTGCTTCTCAGAGTGGGCTAAGACCTACATGTTTTAAGTGTAACCTTTCCTCACAAACATAAAATAACAATGCCTCTTGTAAGAAGTATGCATGGGCATGGAGGGTTTGTCTTCAGTGCTCTGGCACTGATCAACACAGGGCCAGAATTTCAGTCTTTTTCTATCACTGTCATTCTGTCTCACTGAGTGTCTCTACATGCCTTCTTCACTGGGCCCTTATTGGTAGTCATGCATTGTGATCTTGGACTTCCTGGTGTTGAAATTTTCCTTTCTTTGCCCTTTGGATTATTTAGTGTCCTGCATATGGCATAGTACATTGGGGAACTGAAAAGAAAGCGATCCTGCTGCAGCTAACAGGCATATGTCCATCATAAGGTGCAGCTGTCCAGGCTCTCTGTGCTTGACTGCCATTCTCCAGTGCCCTGAGGTTGACTCTCAGCCTAAATGCAGCCCTCCTTAATTTCCTGCACCACACTTGTCCTTATTCCATGAGAGCCCAGGTCAAGAGAAGTGAAACTCTATCCCCCTGGCACACACATTGTGCTTTCCCTCTATTAAGCCGAATGTAAAAGATCTGTGTTTCTGATGGCCACACCAGTGTCCAGATTTTCCACGCAAAACAGAAGCTTCCAGGGTTCTGAAAGATGGTGTGTTGATGGCTGTGAAATGTCTTTTCCTAGTGCCTCATGGGGTTTTCAAATCCTTTTGAAACCTGAAGTTCTTTCTTGTATCTAGGGAATATTCTCACCTCTGGCCAGAAGGCCCTCCCAACTAGGAGCACAGCTATCCCGTGGACAGGAGGTCTGCCACCCTTCTAGCTCCTGGATGGATTCCTGAGTATGTCCTCAGGGCCCAAGTGGTAACAGGTGTTTCCACTTGCCTTTATTAGCAGCAGCCAGGTCCTCAGCTGAGGTGCAGCGCTGTGATCTCCACTGGAAACTCCTAATTCAGCCAATGGAGGCATCAATCTTCCTTTTGTCTCTCCATAGCAAGGGCCCGGGGTGTTTGTGCTTCCTGCAAGCAGAGCGACATTCTATGGGCCACTCATGCATGCCTACTTCTGGGAATCTCTCTGAGTGTGATGTGTGGACACCAAGACACCATGATCAGGGATGTGAGGCCACAAGAGCAATTGCCTTAGCCAGAGCCAAAGTGTAGGTGTAAGGGACCGGATTCATCCACTATTTTTTTGTCAAACACAGTTCCCATCTATGTTGAGACACAGCTCTCTCTGGGTTCTTTCTGGCCTTGTAATCTGCTGTCCAGTGAGAAGTGGATTGGGAGCCTGGGGGCTAAGTATGCAGCCAAACGTGACTGGACAGGTCCCGGCCCCTGATTTCTGAGGGGTTCCCCAGCTTCCCACGTTGGCAGTGTTTGGATGATAGTGAGGCATGAGATTGAATCGGGAACACAGGGTAGTGAGACATGGGAGTCCCTTTGCATATGCATTCTTGCTTAGCCAGAATCTGGGCTAGCTGGCTTTCCCTAACCAGCTAGGTTCTCTATACATAAGTTGCAGGTGAGGCTGGCTACCTTGCCACCCATGCTCTGAGACTACTATAGGTGAGTTCTGAGCACACACAGACACACACTGACAGAGAGATAGACAGACACACACACACACATATCAGGTCTGGTAGTACAGCATATGGTGAAGGCTGGGGCTGTCTGGGGTCTGTGGGCATGAGAGCTGCTACCTTACAATCTCTACAAGCCAGCTTTGAACCTGTCATCAATGAACACATTGTAGGAGGTTTTTGAATTCTGGTCTCTTTCCAACTCATCTATTCCTCTTCTCGCCTTCTCTGTCTATAACTCTCACATGCTCTCACACACTCTGTCTTCACTCATTAATATTTTACTTATATACTTATTTTACTGACAGGCCCAGATATACAAAGAGAGTTACCAGAGCACTGCTGAGCTCTGGCTTGTTGTGTTCGCGATTTCACCTAGGCTACTGGAGCCTCAGTTTGTAAGTTTTTCTGACACAAGCCATATTCTGTCTCCTCATTACCATGCCAGTATCACCCACAGTTTATAATAAAGTGATTTTTTTTGCAAAAAACTTGGTGCATTCTGATTTACAGATCAATATTGACAACATTGCAGCTTTTTTTGGCCCTTGGTGACTTTTCTACTTTTCAGATGTAAAAATACTGAAGAGTGAGAGGTTTTTGCCCTGAGTCTTACATTGGGAACTACCAGAGGCATTGTGTCTGTTGCCAGACTAAGAAACTTGTGGTGTCTGTCCATGTGGAGAGTCTCCTTGATGAGTTCCTTCTCGAGCCTTTTTTGCTCTGTCCCGTTGGAGCTGCATATAGCTAATGATTTTGAGATTTTACTCCTTTGGACAATTCTTTTCCTGATGCAGTTTCTCTCCAAGATTTAGCAATCAATTGTCTGAATGTCATATAGAATCCATTGTAGAAAATGACTACATCAGTGTCTCGCTCTCTCTCTCTGTCTCTCTCTCTCTCTCTCTCTCTCTCTCTCTATATATATATATATATATACACACACACATATATATATATGTAATATGTAGAGATCTGGAAATTTTTTTAGCTAGAGACCTGCACTGCTCTGGATTAGGGTAGTCATGAGGACACACCTGGCCCTTCGGAGCCACAGTCATGAGAGACATCTCACAGAGCCATTCTTATACCTCTTATCACTCTACAAATCTCTCTCAGCACAAACTACCACTGCCAATCATCTACTTCCCTCTTGCTCTTTTTGTCCACCGAGTCCTACCCCAAAACTGTAAATCAAAGAAGAAATAGACATAGTGCAGTTCCCTGCACACAGGACAGTCTGACGCTGGACCAGGGAGATGCAATATGCCAGCCTGCATCTTGGCTGGAGAATCACTAAGACTACTTCCAAATTGGAGAGGGGAGGGCAGTTTTGTAGAGTAGGCTGCAGGCCAAGTGTTGCTTCTCAGAGTGGGCTAAGACCTAGATGGTCTAAGTGTAACCTTTCCTCACAAACAGAAAATAACAATGACACGTATAAGAAGTATGCATGGGCATGGAGGGTTTGTCTTCAGTGCTCTGGCACTGATCAACACAGGGCCAGAATTTCAGTCCTTTTCTGTCTCTGTCATCCTATCTCTCTGACTGTCTCTATGTGCCTTCTTCTTTGGTCCCTTATGGAAGTCAGTGCATGCATCGTGAACTCGGACTTCCTGGTGTTGAAATTTTCCTTTCTTTGCCCTTTGGATTATTCAGTCTCCTGGATATGGCGTAGTACATTAGGGAACTTAGGAAACAGCGCTCCTGCTGCAGGTAACAGGCATATGTCCATCTCCAGTTGCAGCTGTCCTGGCCTTCTGTGCTTGACTCCCATTCTCCAGGGCCCTGAGGCTGACACTCAGCCTAAATGCAGCCTCCTCAACTTCCTGCACCGCATCCTTGTCCTTATTCCATGAGAGCCCTGGTCAAGAGAAGTGAAACTCTATCCCCCTGGCACACACATTGTGCTTTCCCTCTATTGGGCCGAATGTAAAGGATCTGTGGTACTGATGGCCACACCAGTGTCCAGATTTTCCATGCAAAACGGAGGCTTCCAGGGTTCTGAAAGAGGGTGTTTTGATGGCTGTGATAAGTCTTTTTCAAGTGCCACATGGGGTTTCAAATCATTTTGAAACCATAAGTTCTTTCTTGTATCTAGGGAATATTCTCACCTCTGGCCAGAATGCCCTCCCAACTAGGAGCACAGCTATCCAGTGGTCAGGAGGTCTGCCAACCTGCTAGCTCCTGGAGGGATTAATGAGTATGTCCCCAGGTCCCAAGTGGTAACAGGTGTTTCCAATTGCCTTTATTAGCATCAGCCAGGCCCTCAGGTGAGGGGCGGGGCTGTGATGTCCAGTGGAAACTCCTAATTCAGCCAATGGAGGCATCCATCTTCCTTTTGTCTCTCCATAGCAAGGGCCCGGGGAGATTGTGCTTCCTGCAAGCAGAGCGACTTTGTATGGGACACTCATGGATGCCTAATTCTGGGAATCTCTCTGAGTGTGATGTGTGTACACCAGGACACCATGTTCAGGGATTGTGAGGCCACAGGAGCAATTGCCATAGCCAGACCCAAAGGGGAGGTGTAAGGGGCCGGATTCATCCACTATTGTTTGGTCAAACACAGTTCCCATCTATGTTGGAACTCTTTCTGGGTTCTTTCTGTGCTTGTAATCTGCTGCCCTGAGCAGTGGACTGAGAGCTTGGAGGCTGAGTATGCAGCAACAAGTGACTGGAACGGGTCCTGCCACTGAATTCTGAGGGGTGCTCCATCTTCCCCCATTGACAGTGTTTGGATGATAGTGAGGCATGAGATCAAATGGGGAACTCACGAGAGCAAGACATGAGATTCCCTTTGCATATGCATTCTTGCTGAGCCAGTATCTGTGCTAGCTGGCTTTCCCTAACCAGCTAGGAACTCTGTACATAAGTTGCAGGTGAGGCTGGCTACCTTGCCCCCCATGCTCTGAGACTACTACATATCAGTTCTGAGCACACACAGACACACACTGACAGACAGACACACACACACACACACACACACACACATTACTGTCAGGTCTGGTAGTAGAGCATATGGTGAAGTCTGGGGCTGTCTGGGTTCTGTGGGCATTAGAGCTGCTGCCTTACAATCTCTTAAAGCCAGGTTGAAACCTGTCATCAATTAACACTGTGTAGGAGGTTTTTGAATTCTGGTCTCTTTCCAACTCATCAATTTCTCTTCTCGCCTTCTCTGTCTCTAACTCTCACATGCTCTCACACACTCTGTCTTCTCTCATTAATATTTTACTTATATACTTATTTTACTGACAGGCCCAGATATACAAAGAGCGTTACCAGAGCACTGCTGAGCTCTGGCTTGTTGTGTTGGCGATTTCACCTAGGCTACTGGAGCCTCAGTTTGTAAGTCTTTCTGACACAAGCCATATTCTGTTTCCTCATTTCCATGCCAGTATCACTCACAGTTTATAATAAAGTTATTTTATTTGCAAAACACTTGGTACATTCTGATTTACAGTTTAATATTGACACCATTGTAGCTCTCTTTGGCCCTTGGTATCTTTTCTTCTTTTCAGATGTAAAAACACTGAAGAGGGAGAGGTTTTTACCCTGAGGCTTGCACTGGAAACTACCAGATGCACTGTGTGTGTTGTCAGACTAGGAAACTTGTGGTGCCTGTCCATGTGGAGAGTTTCCTGGATGAGTTCCTTCTCTTGCCTTTTTCAGTCTGTCCCGTTGGATCTGCATATTGCTAATGATTTTGAGATTTTACTCCTTTGGACAATTCATTTCCTGATGCACAGTTTCTCTCCAGGTTTTATCAATCAATTGTCTGAATGTCATATCGAATCCATTGTAGAAAATGACTACATAAGTCTCTCTCTCTCTCTCTCTCTCTCTCTCTCTCTCTCTCTCTATATATATATATATATATATATATGTAACATGTAGAGGTCTGAAAAAAATTTTAGCTAGAGACCTGCACAGCTCTGGATAGGGTAAGAATGTGGATACACTTGGCCCTTCTGATCCACAGTCATGGGAGACATCTCACAGAGCCATTCGTGTACCTCTTATCACTCTACAAATGTCTCTCAGCACAAACTACCGCTGCCAAATCATCTACTTCCCTCTTGCTCTTTTTGTTCACCGAATCCTATCCCAAAACTATAAATCAATGACGAAATAGACATAGTGAAGTTCCCTGCACACAGCAATGTCTGAGACTGAACCAGGGAGATGCAATACACCAGCCTGCATCTTGGCTGGAGCATCACTAAGACTACTTCCAAATGGAGAGGTGAGGGCAATTTTAGAGAGTGGGCTGCAGGCCATTGTTGCTTCTCAGAGTGGGCTAAGACCTAGATGTTCTAAGTGTAACCTTTCCTCACAAACATAAAATAACAATGCCACTTGTAAGAAGTATGCATGGGAATGGAGGGTTTGTCTGGTATCACATGAGGGGTCATTTCTTCTGCTTGATAGATTTTCTCTTATAATTGAAGGGAACTTTTGACGCACAATACATTTCCTGGGGAAAATACTACACACATATGGTGAA
Source organism: Erinaceus europaeus (assembly GCF_950295315.1). Classification (NCBI taxonomy): domain Eukaryota; kingdom Metazoa; phylum Chordata; class Mammalia; order Eulipotyphla; family Erinaceidae; genus Erinaceus; species Erinaceus europaeus. The sequence continues at coordinate 1,389,445 of NW_026647116.1, forward strand.
GGCATGTGTTGTCTGCGGTCTGTGGGCATTAGAGCTGCTGCCTTACAATCTCTACAACCCAGGTTTGAACCTGTCATGAATGAACACAGTCTAGGGGGGGGTTGACATCTGGTCTACTTCCAACTCTTCTATTTCTCTTCTCGCCATCTCTGTCTCTCACTCTCACAGGCTCTCACTCGCTCTGTCTGCACTCAGTAATATTTTACTTATATCCTTATTTTATTGACAGGCCCAGATATACAAAGAGAGTTGCCAGAGCACTGCTGAGCTCTGGTTTGTTTTGCTGGTGATTTCACCTAGGCTACTGGAGCCTCAGCTTTGTAAGTCTCTCTGACACAAGCCATATTCTGTCTCCTCATATCCATGGCAGTATGTCTCAGACTTTATAGTAAAGATATAAATCCATATACATATATATACACATATATAAATATACATATATATCTGTCATTTTTGGAATTGTCAACCTATTCAATTGATCTTAATCAGAATTAACACATTTATAACAGCTTCCTTTTTCATTAATAATTGGCCACATAGTTGGAGCAGGATTCAATACAATTATAAATAATAAAAGCTTCCAGTAGAATTTCTAATAGCATTTCTATCAGCATCCTTATTGTAATTATTATAGTATAGAACTTGCCTTCTTTCTCTAGTGTAAGCTTCAATACATATGAGTTTCTTTTCAATCTCCTGAAATCTTAATTTCCCTGGACTCTGAAGTGTCTCAGAATTTTTGAAGCAGCCCTCTGTTTCTCAGCAGTGGTTTCTTTGTTTCTGCTCTAATCAGGTCTTCTTGTGCTTTTTGTATTTATTTTTCATTTTTGTCAAATCCTCCTAGATCGTCCAAATTTATTTGCATATTTATTGATTTATTTACTCCTATATTACATGAGGGGTCATTTCTTCTGCTTGATAGATTTTTCTCTTATAATTGAAGGGAAGCTTACACTCACAATACATTTCCTGTGGTAAATACTACAAACATATGGTTAAGGCTGGGGTTGTCTGCAATCTGTGGACATGAGACTGCTGCCTCACAATCTCTACAACCCAGGATTGAACCTGTCATATATGAACACAGTGTGGGAGGTTTTGGACTTCTGGTCTCTTTCCAACTCTTCTATTTCTCTCTTGCCTTCTCTGTCTCTGACTCTCACAGGTTCTCACTCACTCTGTCTGCACTCATTAATATTTTACTTATATATTATTTTACTGACAGGCCCAGATATACAAAGAGAGTCACCAGGGCACTGCTGAGCTCTGGCTTGTTGTGTTGGCGATTTCACCTAGGTTACTGGAGCCTCAGTTTGTAAGTCTTTCTGACATAAGCCATATTCTGTCTCCTCATTTCCATGGCAGTATCTCTCAGACTTTATAATAAAGATATACATCCATATACATATATAAATTTTCATATATAAATATACACACACATATATATATGTCGTTTTTGGAATTGCCAACCTATGTAATTGATCTTAATCACAATTAACACATTTATAACAGCTTCTTTTTCATGAATAATTGGCCACATAGCTGGAGCAGTATTCAATACAATTATAAATAATAGAACCTTCCAGTAGCATTTCTAATAGCATTTCTATCAGCATCCTTATTGTAATTATCATAGTACAGAACTTCCCTCCTTTCTCTAGTGTAAGCTTCAAGACATATGAGTTTCTTTTCATTCTCCTGAAATCTTAATTTCCCTGGACTCTGAAGTGTCTTGGAATTTTTGAAGCAGTCCTCTGTTTCTCAGCAGATGGTTTCTATGTTTCTGCTCTAATCAGGTCTTCTTGTGCTTTCTGTATTTATTTTTTATTTTTTCAAATCCTCCTATATCATCCAAATTTATATGCATATTTATTTATTTATTTACTCCTATATTACATGAGGGGTCATTTCTTCTGCTTGATAGATTGTACTCTAATAATTGAATGGAAGTTTACACTCACAATACATTTCCTGTGGTAAATACTACACACATATGGTGAAGACTGGGGTTGTCTGGGGTCTGTGGACATGAGACTGCTGCATTACAATCTCTAAAACCCAGGTTTGAACCTGTCATCAATGAACACAGTGTGGGACTAGAAGCCTTGACACTCCTGGGCGTGTCCTAGCACACTGGCCAATGATATTGATGGCAGGGTTTCTGGGCGTTGCCTAGGTCTCTGGCATATCAGAGCATGGCTGGTGCCCTGTCTGCAGGCCTTCTGAAGTAAGCCCGACAATGGGAGCTCAGAGATGGCTTTAAAAGGCTGTGCGTGCTTGCAGGAAGTGCGAAGCAGGGTTCACCCAGGGCCTTACCTTTCAGAAGCTGTCCAGTGTGCATGTGTATAACTCCGCTGGTGCCTGTGCCTCTGTGGAGGTGTGCCTGTGTGTGACAGTGAGAATGTGAGTTTGTGTGTATGTGTGTGAGGGGGGGAGAGACAGAGAGAACAACAGAATCACTGTGGCACAGGTGATTTTGTGCAAAACACTTGGCACATTCTGATTTACAGCTCAATATGACACCATTATAGTCTTCTTGGCCATTGGACACTTTTCTTCTTTTCAGATGTGAAGACACTGAAGAGGGAGAGGTTTTTGCCCTGTGGCTTGCACTGGGAACTAGCAGCTGCCCTGCATGTGTTGCCAGACTAGGATACTTTTGGCGCCTGTCCATGTGGAGTATCTCCTGGATGAGTTCCTACTAAAGGTTTTTTCGATAGGTCCCATTGGAGCTGCATATAGCTAATGATTTGGAGATTTTACTCCTTTGGACAATTCTTTTCCTGATGCACAGTTTCCCTCCAGGTTTTAGCAATCAATTGTTTGAATTTCATATCGAATCCATTGTAGAAAATGACTACATCAGTATCTCGCTCTCTCTATATATATAGTGTAAGAAGTATGCATGGGCATGGAGTGTTTGTCTTCAGTGCTCTGGCACTGATCAACACAGGGCCAGAATTTCAGTCCTTTTCTGTCTCTCTCATTCTGTCTCTCTGACTGTCTCTACATGCCTTCTTCACTGGACCCTTACTGGAAGTCAGTGCATGCATCGTGAACTCAGTCTTCCTGCTGTTGAAATTTTCCTTTCTTTGCCCTTTGGATTATTTAGTCTAGTGCATATGGTGTAAAACAGAGGGGAACTGCGGAGACAGCGTTCCTGCTGTAGGTTCCAGGCATATTTCCATCTCCAGCTGCGGCTGTCCAGGCCCTCTGTGATTGACTCCCATTCTCCAGGGCCCTGAGGCTGACACTCAGCCTAAATGCAGCCCTCCTCACATTCCTGCACCGCATCCTAGCCCTTATTCCATGAGAGCTCAGGTCAAGAGAAGTGAAACTCTATTCCCCTGGCACACACTCTGTGCTTGCCCTCTATAGGGCCGAATGTAAAGGATCTGTGTTACTAATGGCCACACCAGTGTCCATGGAAAACGGAAGATTCCAGGGTTCAGAAAGAGGGTGTTTTGATTGCTGTGAAATCTCTTTTCCAAGTGCCTCATTGGGTTTCAAATCCTTTTGAAACCTGAAGTTCTTTCTTGTATCTAGGGAATATTCTCACCTCTGACCAGAAGGCCCGCCCAACTAGGAGCACAGCTATCCAGTGGTCAGAAGGTCTGACAGCCTGCTAGCTCCTGGAGGGATTCCTGAGTTTGTCCTCAGGGCTCAAGTGGTAACAGGTGTTTCCAATTGCCTTTATTAGCAGCATCCGGGCCCTCAGGTGAGGTGCGGGGCTGTGATCTCCACTGGAAGCTCCTAATTCAGCCAATGGAGGCATTCATCTTCCCTTTGTCTCTGCATAGCAAGGGCCTGGGGAGTTTGTGCTTCCTGCAAGCAGAGTGACTTTGTATGGGAAACTCATGCATGCCTACTTCTGGGAATCTCTCTGAGAGTGATGTGTGGACACCAGGACACCATGATCAGGGATTGTGAGGCCACAAGTGCAATTGCCTTAGTCGGAACCAAAAGGTATGTGTGAGGGGCCGGGTTCATGCACTATTGTCTGGTCAAACACAGTTCCCATCTATGTTGAGACACAGATCTTTATGGCTTCATTCTGGGCTTTTAATCTGCTGCCCTGAGCAGTGGACTGAGAGTCTGGAGGCTGAGTAGGCAGCCAAACGTGACTGGACTGGCTCCTGGCCCTGAATTCTGAGGGGTGCCCCAGCTTACACAGTTGGCAGTGTTTGGATGATAGTGAGGTATGAGATTGAATCTGGAACTCAGGAGAGGGAGACATGAGAGTCCCTTTGCATGTGCATTCTTGCTTAGCCAGAATCTGGGGTAGCTGGCTTGCCCTGACCAGCTAGGTTCTCTGTACATAAGTTGCAGGTGAGGCTGGCTACCTTCCCACCCATGTTCTGAGACTACTATAGGTGAGTTCCTAGCACACACAGACAGACAGACAGATAGACAGACAGATAGACACACATACACACATTACTGTCAGGTCGGGTAGTACAGCATATGGTGAAGGCTGGGGCTCTCTGGGGTCTGTGGCCATGAGAGCTGCTGCCTTACAATCTCTACAAGCCCGCTTTGAACCTGTCATTCATGAACACTGTGTAGGAGGTTTTTGAATTCTCATCTCTTTCCAGCAGAAGTTGCTGGTGGGCGGGCCTTCCAGTGGCTGCCCAATGAGCGTGCTGCAGGGCCATGTGGGCGGTGCTCAAGGTTGCTGACCAATCACTGACTAGGGGCCTTGACACTCCTGGGCGTGTCCTCGCACACTGGCCAATGATATTGCTGGCAGGGGTTCTGGGTGTGGCCTAGGCCTCTGGGCTGTCAGAGCATGGCTGTTGCCCTGTCTGCAGCCCTTCTGAAGTAAGCACGACAATGGGAGCTCAGAGCTGGCCTTAAAAGGCTGGGTGTGCTTCCAGGAAGTGCGAAGCAGGGTTCAGCCCAGGGCCCTGCCTTGGAGAAGCTGTCCAGTGTGCATGAGTATAACTTCGTTTGTGCCTGTGCCTATGTGGATGTGTGCGTGTGTGTAACTGTGAGAGTGTGTGTGTGTGTGTGTGTGTGTGTGTGTGTGTGTGTGGGAGGGAGGGAAAGAGAGAGAGAACAACAGAATCACTGTGGCAAGGTGATTTTGTGCAAAACACTTGGCACATTCTGATTTACAGCTCAATATTGACACCATTGTAGCTCTCCTTGGCCCTTGGTCACTTTTCTTCTTTTCAGATGTAAAGACACTGAAGAGGGAGAGGTTTTTGCCCTGAGGCTTGCACTGGGAACTAGCAGCTGCCCTGTGTGTGTTACCAGACTAGGATACTTGTGGTGCCTGTCCATGTGGATAGTGTCCTGGATGAGTTCCTTCTCGAGCCTTTTTCAGTAGGTCCCGTTGGAGCTGTATATAGCTAATGATTTTGAGATTTTACTCCTTCGGACAATTCTTTTCCTGATGAACTGTTTCTCTCCTGATTTAGCAATCAATTGTCTGAATGTCATATCGCATCCATTGTAGAAAATGTCTACATCAGTGTCTTGCTGTCTCTCTCTCTCTCTCTCTCTCTCTCTCTATATATATATATATATATATATATATATATATATATATATATATATATATATATCATGTAGAGGTCTGAGAATGTTTTTTAGCTAGAGACCTTCCCAGCTGTGGATTCGGGTAGTAATGCGGATACACCTTGCCCTTCTGAGCCACAGTCATGAGAGACATCTCACAGAGCCATTCGTTTACCTCTTGTCACTCTACAAATATCTCTCAGCACAAACTACAGCTGCCAAATCATCTACTTCCCTCTTACTCTTTTTGTCCACCGAGTCCTATACCAGAACTGCAAATCAATAAAGAAATAGACATAGTGCAGTTCCCTGCACACAGCACAGTCTGAGGCTGGACCAGGGAGATGCAATACGCCAGCCTGCATCTTGGCTGGAGCATCACTAAGATTACTTCCAATTTGGAGAGGCAGGGGAAGTTTTGGAGAGTGGGCTGCAGGCCAAGTGTTGCTTCTCAGAGTGGGGTAAGACCTAGATGTTCTAAGTGTAACCTTTCCTCACAAACATAAAATAACAATGCCACTTGTAAGAAGTATGCATGGGCATGGAGGCTTTTTCTTCAGTGCTCTGACACTGATCAACACATGGCCAGAATTTCTGTCCTTTTCAGTCACTGTCATTCTGTCTCACTGACTGTCTCTACGTGCCTTCTTCACTGGACCCTTGGTGGAAGTCAGTGTATGCAATGTGAACTCGGTCTTCCTGGTGTTGATATTTTCCTTTCTTTGCCCTTTGGATTACTTAGTCTCCTGCATATGGCGTAGTACGGAGGGGAACTGAGGAGACAGAGTTCCTGCTGCAGGTAACAGGCATATGTCCATCTCTAGCTGCAGTTGTCCAGGCCCTACGTGCTTGACTCCCATTCTCCAGGGTCCTGTGGCTGACACTCAGCCTAAATGCAGCCTCCTCAATTTCCTGCACCGCATCCTTGTCCTTATTCCATGAGAGCCCAGGTCAAGAGAAGTGAAACTCTACCACCCTGGCACACACATTGTGCTTTCCCTCTATTGGGCCGAATGTAAAGTATCTGTGGTACTGATGGCCACACCAGTGTCCAGATTTTCTACGCAAAACGGAAGTTTCCAGAGTTCTGAAAGAGGGTGTTTTGAAGGCTGTGGAAAGTCTTTTCCAAGTGCCTCCTGGGGTTTTAAATCCTTTTGAAACCTGAAGTTCGTTCTTGTATCTATGGAATATTCTCACCTCTGGACTGAAGGCCCTCCCAACTAGGAGCACAACTATCCCGGGGTCAGGAGGTCTGCCAGCCTACTAGCTCCTGGAGGGATTCCTCAGTATATCCTCAGTCCCCAAGTGGTAACAGATGTTTCCAATTGCCTTTATTAGCAGCAGCCAGGCCTTTAGGTGATGGTCGGGGCTTTGTTCTCCACTGTAAACTCCTAATTCAGCCAATGGAGGCATCCATCTTCCTTTTGTCTCTCCATAGCAAGGGCTCGGGGAGTTTGCGCTTCCTGCAAGCAGACCGACTTTGTATGGGACACTCATGCATGGCTACTTCTGGGAATCTCTCTGAGTGTGATGTGTGGACACCAGGACACCATTATCAGGGACTGTGAGTCCACAGGAGCAATTGCCTTAGCCGGACCCAAAGTGTAGGTGTGAGGGGCCAGGTTCATCCACTATTGTTTGGTCAAACACAGTTTCCATCTATGTTGAAACACAGCTATTTCTGGGTTCCTTCTGGGCTTGTAATCTGCTGCCCTGAGCAGTGGACTGAGAGTCTGGAGGCTGAGTAGTCAGCCAAACATGACTGGACAGTCTCATGCCCCTGAATTCAGAGGGGTGCCCCAGCTTACCCCGTTGGCAGTGTTTGGATGATAGTGAGGCATGAGATTGAATCCGGAACTCAGGAGAGGGAGACATGAGAGTCACTTTGCATGTGCATTCTTGCTTAGCCAGAATCTGGGCTAGCTGGCTTGCCCTGACCAGCTAGGTTCTCTGTACATAAGTTGGAGGTGAGGCTGGCTACCTTCCCACCCATGTTCTGAGACTACTATAGGTGAGCTCTGAGCACAGACAGACACTGACAGACAGACACACACACACACACACACACACATTACTGTCAGGTCTGGTTGTACAGCATATAGTGAAGGCTAGGGCTCTATGGGGTCTGTGATCATGAGAGCTGCTGCCTTAAAATCTCTACAAGCCAGCTTTGAACCTGTCATCAATGAACACAGTGTAGGAGGTTTTTAGATTCTCATCTCTTTCCAGCAGAAGTTGCTGGTGGGCGGACCTTCCAGAGTCTGCCCAATGAGCGTGCTGCAGGGCCATGTGGGCGGTGCTCAAGGTTGCTGGCCAATCACTGACTAGGCGTCTTGACACTCGTGGGAGTGTCCTAGCACACTGGCCAATGATATTGCTGGCAGGGGTTATGGGCGTGGCCTAGACCTGTGGCCTATCAGAGCATGGCTGGTGCCCTGTCTGTGGGCCTTCTGAAGTAAACCCGACAATGGGAGCTCAGAGCTGCCCTTAAATGGCTGGTCGTCCTTCCAGGAAGTTCGAAGCAGGGTTCACCTAGGGCCCTGCCTTGCAGAAGCTGTCCAGTGTACATGTGTATAACTCTGTTTGTGCCTGTGCCTATGTGGATTTGTGCGTGTGTGTAACTGTGAGAGTGTGTGTTTGTGTGTGTTTGAGTGTGTGTGTGAGGGAGGGAGAGAGAGAAACAACAGAATCACTTTGGCACAGGTGTTTTTGTGCAAAACACTTGGCACATTCTGATTTACAGCTCAATATTGACACCATTGTAGCTCTCCTTGGCCCTTGGTCACTTTTCTTCTTTTCAGATGTAAAGACACTGAAGAGGGAGAGGTTTTTGCCCTGAGGCTTGCACTGGGAACTAGCAGCTGCCCTGTGTGTGTTGCCAGACTAGGAAAATTGTTGTGTCTGTCCATATGGAGAGTGTCCTGGATGAGTTCCTTCTCGAGCCTTTTCGGTAGGTCCTGTTGGAGCTGCATATAGCTAATGATTTGGAGATTTTACTCCTTTGGACAGTTCTTTTCCTGATGCACAGTTTCTCTCCAGGTTTTAGCAATCAATTGTCTGAATATCATATCGCATCCATTGTAGAAAATGACTACATCAGTGTCTTGATATCTCTCTCTCTCTCTCTCTCTCTCTCTATATATATATATATATATATATATATATATATATATGTGTGTGTGTGTGTGTGTGTGTGTGTGTGTGTGTGTGTGTGTGTGTGTATATATATATATATCATGTAGAGGTCTCAAATATATTTTAGCTAGAGACCTGCACAGCTCTGGATTCAGGTAGTAATGCGGATACATCTGGCCTTTCTGTGCCATAGTCATGAGAGACATCTCACAGAGCCATTCGTTTACCCCTTGTCACTCTACAAATTTCTCTCAGCACAAAGTACAGCTGCCAAATCTTCTACTTCCCTCTTGCTCTTTATCCACCGAGTCCTATCCCAAAACTGTTAGTGACAGGCCCAGATAACAAAGAGAGTTACCATAGCACTGCTGAGCTTTGGCTTGTTGTGTTGGCGATTTCACCTAGGCTACTGGAGCCTCAGTTTGTAAGTCTTTCTGACACAAGCCATATTCTGTCTCCTCATTTCCATGCCAGTATCACTCAGAGTTTATAATACAGATATACATACATATATATATACATATATATTTATACATCTGTCATTTTTTGAATTGTCTACCTATGTATTTGACCTTATTCAGAATTACCACATTTATAACAGCCTAGTTTTTCAGAAATAATTGGCCATGTCGTTGGAGCAGGATTCAGTACAATTATAAATAATAGAACCTTCCAGTAGCATTTCTAATCGTGTATCTATCTGCATCCTTGTTGTAATTATCATAGCCCAGAACTTCCCTCCTTTTTCTAGTGTAAGCTTCAATGCGTATTTGTTTTCTTTTTTGGAAATCTTAATTTCCTTGGACCCTGAAGTGTTAGGGAATTTTTGAAGCAGCCCTCTGTTTCTCAGCAGATGGTTTCTATGTTTCTGCTGTAATCAGGTCATCTTGTAGTTTCTGTTTTTATTTTTGTTTTATTTTTTCAAGTCCTCCTAGATCATCCCCATTTATTTGCATATTTATTTATTTAGTCAGGTATCACATGTGAGGTCATTTCTTCTGCTTAATAGATTTTCTCTTATAATTGAAGGGAACTTTTGACGAAAAATATATTTCCTGGGGAAATACTACATACATATGGTGAAGGTTTGGGTTGTCTGGGGTCTGTGGGCATTAGAGCTGCTGCCTTATAATCTCGACAAGCCCGATTTGAACCTGTCATGAATGAACACAGTGTAGGAGGTTTTTGAATTCTAGTCTCTTTCCAACTCATTTATTTCTCTTCTCGCCTTCTCAGTCTCTATCTCTCACATGCTCTCACACACTCTGTCTTAACTCATTAATATTTTATTGATATACTTATTTTACTGACAGGCCCAGGTATACGAAGAGTGTTACCAGAGCACTGCTGAGCTATGGCTTGTTGTGTTGGCGATTTCACCTAGGCTACTGGGCCTCAGTTTGTAAGTCTTTCTGACACAAGCCATATTCTGTCTCCTATTTCTATGGCAGTATCACTCAGAGTTTTTAATAAAGATATACATATATATTTATTTATTTATTTATATATCTGTTATTTTTTGAATTGTCGACCTATGTACTTGACCTTAATTCAGAATTACCACATTTATAACAGCCTAGTTTTTCAGAAATAATTGGCCATATAGTTGGCGTAGCATTTAATTCAAATATAAATAATAGAACTTTCCAGTAGAGTTTCTAATCGTGTTTCTCTCAGCATCCTTATTGTAATTATCATAGCACAGAAATTCCCTCCTTTTTCTAGTGTAAGCTTCAATACGTATGTGTTTGTTTTCTTTTTCCGGAAATCTTAATTTCCATGGACCCTGAAGTGTTAGGGAATTTTTGAAGCAGCCCTCTGTTTCTCACCAGATGGTTTCTATGTTTCTGCTGTAATCAGGTCTTCTTATGGTGTTTGTTTTCATTTTTTTTTATTTTTTCAAGTCCTCCTAGGTCATCCCCATTTATTTGCATATTTTTTATTATGTCAGGTATCACATGAGGGGTCATTTCTTCTGCTTGATAGATTTTCTCTTATAATTGAAGGGAACTTTTGATGCACAATACATTTCCTGGGGCAAATACTACACAAATATGGTGAAGGCTTGGGTTGTCTTGGGTCTGTGGGCATTAGAGCTGCTGCCTTACAATTTCTACAAGCCAGGTTTGAACCTGTCATGAATGAACACAGTCTAGGGGGTTTGACTTCTGGTCTATTTCCAACTCTTCTATTTCTCTTCTAGCCTTCTCTGTATCTGACTCTCATAGGCTTTCACTCACTCTGTCTGCACTCAGTAATAATTTACTTATATCTTTATTTTATTGACAGGCCCAGATATACAAAGAGAGTTACCAGAGCCCTGCTGAGCTCTGGATTTTTTTGTTGGTGTTTTCATCAAGGCTACTTGAGCCTCATCTTTGTAATTCTCTCTGACTCAAGCCATATTCTGTCTCCTCATATCCATGGCAGTATCTCTCAGACTTTATAATAAAGATATATATATATATGTATATATATATATATATATATATATATATATATATATATTCTGCCATTTTTGGAATTATCAACCTATGTAATTAATCTAAATCAGAATTAACACATTTATAACAGCTTCCTTTTTCATTAATAATTGGCCACATAGCTGGAGCGGGATTCAATACAATTATAAATAATAGAACCTTCCAGTAGCAATTCTAATAGCATTTCTATCAGCATCCTCATTGTAATTATCATTGTACAGAACTCACCTCCTTTCTATAGCTTAAGCTTCAATACATATGAGTTTCTTTTCATTCTCCTGAAATCTTAATTTCCCTGGACTCTGAAGTGACTCAGAATTTTTGAAGCAGCCCTCTGTTTCTCAGCAGATGGTTTCTATGTTTCTGCTGTAATCAGGTCTTCTTGTGCTTTTTGTTTTTATTTTTCATTCTTTTCAAATCCTCCTAGATCATCCCCATTTATATGCATATATAAATATGCATATATGCATATTTAATATATGCATATTGAATATATGCATATTGAATTATATGCATATATCATTTCTTCTGCTTGATAGATTATTCTCTTATAATTGACGGGAAGTTTACACTCACAATACATTTCCTGTCATAAATAATACACACATATGGTGAAGGCTGGGGTTGTCTGGGGTCTGTGGACATGAGACTGCTGCATTACAATCTCTACAACCCAGGTTTGAACCTGTCATCAATGAACAGGGTGTGGGAGGTTTTTGACTTATGGTGTCTTTCCAACTATTCTATTTCTCTTCTTGTCTTCTCTGTCTTTGACTCTCACATGCTCTCACTCACTCTGTCTGCACTCATTAATATTTTACTTATATATTATTTTACTGACAGGCCCAGATATACAAAGAGAGTCACTGCTGAGCTCTAGCTTGTTTTGTTGGCGATTTCACCTAGGTTTCTGGAGCCTCAGCTTTGTAAGACTCTATGTCACAAAACATACTCTGTCTCCTCATAGCCATGCCAGTATACCTCATAGTTTATAATAAACACATACATATATGTACATATATATATACATATATATAGATATCAGTCATTTTTAGAATTTTTGACCTTTTTATTTGATCTTAATGCAGAATTACCACATTTATAACAGCCTCCTTATTCACAAATAATTGGTCAAATAGTTGGAGCAGGTTTCACTACAATTATAAATTATAAACCTTCCAGGAGCATTTCCAATAGCCTTTTATCAGCATCTTATTGTAATTATCATAGTACAGAACTTGCCTCCTTTCTCTAGTGTAAGCTTCAATACGTATGCGTTTCTTTTCATTTTCCAGAATTCTTAATTTGCCTGGACCCTGAAGTGTCAGGGAATTTTTGAAGCAGCCCTCTGTCTCAGCAGATGTTTTCTATATTTCCCTCGTAATCAGGTCTTCCTGTTGTTTTTGTTTTTATCTTTTATTTTTTTTAAATCCTCCTCAATCATCCCCATATATTTTCATAATTATTTATATATTTAGTCCAATATCACATGAGGGGTCATTTCTTCTGCCTGATAGATTTTCTCTTATAATTGAAGGGAACTTTGGACACACAACACATTTCCTTTTGCAGATACTACACACTACTACAAATACTACTGCACTGTTATTGACAGTGACATCCAATGCAGAATGGATTAGTATTACATGGCTCAAAGAATGTTCCCTATTTAACCTACAATGTTTTTAACCTAACAAATATTTATTCTGTTCTTTCTTGGGGGAGGTTTACAGTCTACAGTTACATGTAATAGTGGGCACGGGGGTAATTTTTTGCCACTTTCCATGTATTTCTGTACATCATTTATAACTTTATTATTGAGGAGAAAGAAACAGTCATAAATTGAGAGAGCAGGGCCCAAGCAGGAAGAGAAACAGAGAGACAGCTGCAGCTCTGATTTGCCAGTAGCCCAGCTTTTCCCTAGCTGGGTAAGTGGTGACCAGGGGCTCAAAATGGGGTCCTGGGCTTCCACATAGTTCTCTGGCATTCTTGCTTAGCCAGGATCTGGGCTAGATGCCTTGCACTGACCATCTAGGTTCTCTGTACACAAGTTGCAGGTGAGGCTGGCTACCTTGACAACCATGCTCTGAGACTACTATAGGTGATCTCTGACCACACACAGACACACACAGACAGACAGACACACACACATTACTGTCAGGTCTGGTAGTACAGAATATGTTGAAGGCTGGGGCTTTCTGGGGTCAGTGGGCATGAGATATGCTGCCTTACAATCAATACAAGCCAGGTTTGAACCTGTCATCAATGAACACTGTGTAGGAGGTTTTTGAATTCTGGTCTCTTTCCAACTCATCTATTTCTCAAGTGACCCAAGTGGTAGCAGGGTACCAGGTGGTGCCACACCCAATTAAGCACTCATGTTCCAATGCAGGGGGACTGGGCTTCAAGACCCTGGTCCCCACCTGCCGGGGGAAATCTTTACAAGTGGTGAAGAAGTGCTGCAGGTGACTCTCTCTGTGTCACAAACTCTCTATCCCTCCCTTCCCTCTCAATTCCTGTCTATTTATTCCCATAAGTAATCAAGAAAATTGAAAGTAAAAATAGAAAAAGGAAAAGGAAATATTCCACTACTTCAATGGGGCTACTCAGGACATTGCTTTCCTTGTTAAGATCCTCAGAGCATACCATATGCAGAAAGGCAAAGACGCCATACATTTTTTAACCCAGTTTTTATATTTAATTATTTATTTATTTATTAGGTGCTTATTCATTTTTGTTATTGATGAATTAATCTTTTACATTTGACATAGACTCTGGATCTGACACCAGCGGTCTCAAGTGCCCCTAGATAGTACTCTGCCTCTACAAAACCAATCCATTGAGCTCTCCATGCATCCATCCATTCACCCATCAATCTATACATCAATCCATCCATCCATCCATCCATACATGCATCCATGCATCCATCCATCCATCCACCAGTCAACCAAGCTAAGTACAAAAGGAGATCTCTCCTTGAATGGTGAAGACAAACCAGGATGCATAGGAAGGTTGCAAAGGGGCGAGATCGGCTGAATAGGGGAGAGGGGCTGAACCAGGGAATGTGTTGGGGGGTGTGGGTGTGGGTGGGGTGAGCCGGAGACCTGTGAGTTGGGTCACCTCAGGGGCAGGAAGGGGGTGGAAGGGGCTGGGAACAGCTGTCACTGGAGAACCATCACAAGTGCTGGAGCTGTTGAGCAGGGCACCCGCAATAGAAGACAGTCAAAGGAGAGAAGCAAAGTGCAGAGGAGAGGAGAGGGGAGAGGATGGTGAGGGCAGGAGAGGACAGGAGAGGACAGGAGAGGACAGCAGTGGAGGGCACCTGAGAAACCTACCTGGACAAAGGCAGCATACAGACATCCAGGAGGGCAGGCTGGCATGCAGGCATCTCTGGCCTGGGCTCCCTGGATCCCGGGCACACCTCCACCTGTCTTCTCTTGGCTGCCAGCCCTGAGGTCCCTTGTCGGTCAGCACTGGCTTCCCATCCTTCCGTCCCTCTGGGCCAGTGCCCAGGCGTCTGGGCGCTGCTGGCTGACCTAGTGGCAGGGCAGTTGGGCTGCCCAGTGCCAGTGTGGCCAGCACAGAATGCCAGGGGCTAGGACATCACAGAGGGCACCTGTGGTTTCTAGGCCATGGGGACCCCGCCCATCCAGTTGACCAGCAGCCATGACCCCCACCCTGAACTTGACCTTGAGGGGTGGTGGCCAGCCACTAGAGCCAGAGCCCCAGGCCAAAGCAGGTGCAGGTCGGCCGGGCCAAGGGGCTATGGGCAGATTGGTGTGTGTCTGGGCATGGGGCTTGCATCTGAGAGCCCAGGGCTGGGGACCAAGGTCCGCCAGGCCCCTGTCCCACCATTTGCACTGACACACAGTCTTGCTGACTGACTGACAGTCCCCGCCCCACAGATACCCACACCAGGTCCCTGGGTGCCCTGAGCTGCCCCTGAGGATTCTTGGGTGCCTGCCTGGACACATGCCTCCTTAATGGAGGCCTTTATAAATCCCATTGCCTACTGATAGCTGCCCTCCTGCCCCTCCTCCTCCTCCTCCTCCTCCTCTTCCTCCTCCTCTTCCTCCTCCTCCTCATGCTCCTCCACTACCTCCTCCTTCTCTTCCTTATCCAGAGGGACTCACTCAGGGCCCTTGGTCTAGGCAAGCCAGGGCTGCTGCTCTGGCTGCTGCAGCTTCTATCCAGTGGGTGGGTGCAGGAATCTGTTCCTGTCAATCCCTGGTTCCTGGGACCTTCCAGGCCTCCAGCTGCCCCCACTCTCTAGTCCTGACCCCTCCTCAAGGATGCCCCCTTTCCCCTTACCCTCTGTACCCCAGTTCCCAACTAACATCTACTGTGTCCCTCCCTGCACTACTTTACTGCCACCCTGCTTCTGTGCTTCAGCCCTGGGGGCCCAGAGCCAGCCCAGCTGCCATCTCACCATCCAGCAGGGGGACCTGCCCTAACCCCCTGCCACCACACCCACACACACTGCCCTGCACACACTCACGGGCTACCCTGCCTGCAGCCTGCCTCTCAAACAGTCTCCTTCTGCCCCCTAGCCCCCTTACAGCCTCTGCCACGGCCCCCCACCGACACCTGGGCATGAGCAGCACAGACATGCAACAAGCTCCACTCGCCCCTACTCCATTTGCTCTATGGTTGGTCAAGAACCTTTTTTTCATGCTGTAGGGGAGGGAGTTGAGAAAGTCCAATGTCCTGGGGAGCAAAAACTGCAAACAGTCCATCTACAATGTAACATTTGGGTCTCAGGCCGCCCAATCCCTAGAGCGCTGTGCAGACTTTTGACTGGCAAAAACACCCCATCTGAGCGTGAGACCTGGCTGGGCTAGTGGCTCTTTCTGTGGACTAGGACACAGACAGACAGAGTTTTCAGGTTCAAAACCTGTACTTCCCATAAGATGGTCATTTGATACGGTTAAAAAAAAAAAGGCTTCTTATTTATTTTTTCCCCCTGCCTGGGTAACCTGTCTGCTGCTTGTTTCTCAGTGAAAAAAGGTAAAGATCTTTTTTGGAGGGAAAAGGACCAAAATGCAGGCAGGTGGACTCCGTGGACGTTGGATGGGGAGTTGCTCCTGACCTGCCACTAGAGCCCCAGCTGCTTTTCCAGGTGCTCACTGATACCAGAGATCTCTGTGTGTCCTGTCATGACACTGTCTAAGGACTGACCCTCAGGATAATGAGATTCAAAACGAGGCAGGTCATATTGCCTTCAAAAGTAAATCCACGGAGGTTTGGCGGTAAGTCAGAGGGTTAAGGCCTTGTGGCGCTCACGAAAAGAGGGGACAGGTGGAAGGGTCTGGGGTCTGGCGCCCAGACCGCCACCTGCAGGGGAGTCGCTTTACAGGGTGTGAAGCAGGTCTTTAGGGGCTCTATCTTTCTCTCCCACTCTGTATTTCCCCTGCTCTCTCCTTTTCTCTCTGTCTGATGCAAGGTCAAGACAACAACGACAACCACAACAATAACCACCACAGTGACCAAGCAACAAGGGCAGTCAAAGGGGAACAAAAGGAGTGCAGGGGCTGTGGATTATTCTTGGCGCAGTCACTGAGCTGAGGCAATAACCCCTTGAGGCAATCAATCAATCAATCAACGAATAAGGAATACAGGTAACAGGATGTATATGTCCCTGTGTGTTTCCAGAGTTAATGTAAATGCACTTTTGTTTATTTCTTCATTTATTTATTACCTTGCCATGAGAATTTCTTTTCATTGCTAAAAAAAAGTGTCCCATCAAGGGTACCAAGTGGTGACATACCCAGTTAAGCACTCATGTTACAATGCAGGGGGACTGGGCTTCAAGACCCTGGTCCCCACCTGCCGGGGGAAATCTTTACAAGTGGTGCAGAAGTGCTGCAGGTGACTCTCTCTGTGTCACAAACTCTCTATCCCTCCCTTCCCTCTCAATTCCTGTCTATTTATTCCCATAAATAATCAAGAAAATTGAAAGTAAAAAAAGAAAAAGGAAAAGGAAATATTCCACTACTTCAATGGGGCTACTCAGGACAATGCTTTCCTTGTTAAGATCCTCACAGCATACCATATGCAGAAAGGCAAAGACGCCATGTATTTTTTAACTCAGTTTTTATATTTATTTATTTATTTAGGTGCTTATTCATTTTTGTTATTGATGAATTAATATTTTACATTTGACATAGACTCTGGCTCTGACACCAGCGGTCTCAAGTACCCCTAGATGGTACTCTGCCTCTACAAAACCAATACATTGAGCTCTCCATGCATCCATCCATCCACCCATCAATCTATACATCCATCCATCCATCCATCCATCCACCAGTCAACCAAGCTAAGTACAAAAGGAGATCTCTCCTTGAATTGTGAAGACAAACCAGGATGCATAGGTAGGTTGCAAACTGGCGAGTTCGGCTGAATAGGGGATAGGGGCTGAACCAGGGAATGTGTTGGGGGGTGTGGGTGTGGGTGGGGTGATCCGGAGGCCTGTGAGTTGGGTCACCTCAGGGGCAGGATGGGGGTGGAAGGGGTTGGGAACATCTGTCACTGGAGAACCATCACAAGTGCTGGAGCTGTTGAGCAGGGCACCCGCAATAGAAGACAGTCAAAGGAGAGAAGCAAAGTGCAGAGGAGAGGAGAGGGGAGAGGATGGTGACGGCAGGAGAGGACAGGAGAGGACAGGAGTGGAGGGGACCTGAGAAACCTACCTGGACAAAGGCAGCATACAGACATCCAGGAGGGCAGGCAGGCATGCAGGCAGCTCTGGCCTGGGCTCCCTGGATCCCGGGCACACCTCCACCTGTCTTCTCTTGGCTGCCAGCCCTGAGGTCCCTTGTCGGTCAGCACTGGCTTCCCATCCTTCCGTCCCTCTGGGCCAGGGCCCAGGCGTCTGGGCGCTGCTGGCTGACCTAGTGGCAGGGCAGTTGGGCTGCCCTGTCATTGTGGCCAGCACAGAATGCCAGGGGCTAGGACATCACAGAGGGCTCCTGTGGTTGCTAGGCCACGGGGACCCCGCCCATCCAGTTGACCAGCAGCCATGACCCCCACCCTGAACTTGACCTTGAGGGGTGGTGGCCAGCCACCAGAGCCAGAGCACCAAGCAGGTGCAGGTCGGCCAGGCCAAGGGGCTATGGGCAGATTGGTGTGTGTCTGGGCATGGGGCTGGCATCTGACAGCCCAGGGCTGGGGATCAAGGTCTGCCAGGCCCCTGTCCCACCTTTTGCACTGACACACAGTCTTGCTGACTGACTGACAGTCCCCGCCCCACAGATACCCACACTAGGTCCCTGGGTGCCCTGAGCTGCCCCTGAGGATTCTTGGGTGCCTGCCTGGACACATGCCTCCTTAATGGAGGCCTCTATTAATCCCATTGCCTACTGATAGCTGCCCTCCTGCCCCTCCTCCTCCTCCTCCTCCTCCACCTCCTCTTCTTCTTCCTCCTCTTCCTCCTCCTCCTTATCCTCCTCCAACTCCTCCTCCTTCTCTTCCTCATTCTCAGAGGGACTCACTCAGGGCCCTTGGTCTAGGCAAGCCAGGGCTGCTTCTCTGGCTGCTGCAGCTTCTATCCAGTGGGTGGGTGCAGGAATCTGTTCCTGTCAATCCCTGGTTCCTGGCACCTTCCATGCCTCCATCTCTCCCCACTCTCTACTCCAGACCCCTCCTCAAGGATGCCCCCTTTCCCCTTCCCCTCTGTCCCCCAGCTCCCCAACTAACATCTACTGTGTGCCTCCCTGCACTACTTTCCTGCCACCCTGCTTCTGCGCTTCAGCCCTGGAGGCCCAGAGCCAGCCCAGCTGCCATCTCACCATCCAGCAGGGGGACCTGCCCTAACCCCCTGCCACCACACCCACACACACTGCCCTGCACACACTCACGGGCTCCCCTGCCTGCAGCCTGCCTCTCAAACAGTCTCCTTCTGCCCCCTAGCCCCCTTACAGCCTCTGCCACGGCCCCCCACCGACACCTGGGCATGAGCAGCACAGACATGCAACAAGCTCCACTCGCCCCTACTCAGGACAATGCTTTCCTTGTTAAGATCCTCAGAGCATACCATATGCAGAAAGGCAAAGACGCCATACATTTTTTAACCCAGTTTTTATATTTAATTATTTATTTATTTATTAGGTGCTTATTCATTTTTGTTATTGATGAATTAATCTTTTACATTTGACATAGACTCTGGCTCTGACACCAGCGGTCTCAAGTACCCCTAGATGGTACTCTGCCTCTACAAAACCAATCCATTGAGCTCTCCATGCATCCATCCATTCACCCATCAATCTATAGATCAATCCATCCATTCATCCATGCATCCATCCACCAGTCAACCAAGCTAAGTACAAAAGGAGATCTCTCCTTGAATGGTGAAGACAAACCAGGATGCATAGGTAGGTTGCAAAGGGGCGAGATCGGCTGAATAAGGGAGAGGGGCTGAACCAGGGAATGTGTTCGGGGGTGTGGGTGTGGGTGGGGTGAGCCGGAGACCTGTGAGTTGGGTCACCTCAGGGGCAGGAATGGGGTGGAAGGGGTTGGGAACAGCTGTCACTGGAGAACCATCATAAGTGTTGGAGCTGTTGAGCAGGGCACCCGCAATAGAAGACAGTCAAAGGAGAGAAGCAAAGTGCAGAGGAGAGGAGACGGGAGAGGATGGTGAGGGCAGGAGAGGACAGGAGAGGACAGGAGAGGACAGGAGTGGAGGGGACCTGAGAAACCTACCTGGACAAAGGCAGCATACAGACATCCAGGAGGGCAGGCTGGCATGCAGGCATCTCTGGCCTGGGCTCCCTGGATCCCGGGCACACCTCCACCTGTCTTCTCTTGGCTGCCAGCCCTGAGGACCCTTGTCCGTCAGCACTGGCTTCCCATCCTTCCGTCCCTCTGTGCCAGGGCCCAGGCGTCTGGGCGCTGCTGGCTGACCTAGTGGCAGGGCAGTTGGGCTGCCCAGTGCCAGTGTGGCCAGCACAGAATGCCAGGGGCTAGGACATCACAGAGGGCTCCTGTGGTTTCTAGGCCACGGGGACCCCGCCCATCCAGTTGACCAGCAGCCATGACCCCCACCCTGAACTTGACCTTGAGGGGTGGTGGCCAGCCACCAGAGCGAGAGCCCCAGGCCAAAGCAGGTGCAGGTCGGCCGGGCCAAGGGGCTATGGGCAGATTGGTGTGTGTCTGGGCATGGGGCTGGCATCTGAGAGCCCAGGTCTGGGGAACAAGGTCCGCCAGGCCCCTGTCCCACCATTTGCACTGACACACAGTCTTGCTGACTGACTGACAGTCCCCGCCCCACAGATACACACACCAGGTCCCTGGGTGCCCTGAGCTGCCCCTGAGGATTCGTGGGTGCCTGCCTGGACACATGCCTCCTTAATGGAGGCCTTTATAAATCCCATTGCCTACTGATAGCTGCCCTCCTGCCCCTCCTCCTCCTCCTCCTCCTCCTCTTCTTCCTCCTCCTCATGCTCCTCCACTACCTCCTCCTTCTCTTCCTTATCCAGAGAGACTCACTCAGGGCCCTTGGTCTAGGCAAGCCAGGGCTGCTGCTCTGGCTGCTGCAGCTTCTATCCAGTGGGTGGGTGCAGGAATCTGTTCCTGTCAATCCCTGGTTCCTGGCACCTTCCATGCCTCCAGCTCCCCCCACTCTCTACTCCAGACCACTCCTCAAGGATGCCCCCTTTCCCCTTGCCCTCTGTCCCCCAGCTCCCCAACTAACATCTACTGTGTCCCTCCCTGCACTACTTTACTGCCACCCTGCTTCTGCGCTTCAGCCCTGGGGGCCCAGAGCCAGCCCAGCTGCCATATCACCATCCAGCAGGGGGACCTGCCCTAACCCCCTGCCACCACACCCACACACACTGCCCTGCACACACTCACGGGCTCCCCTGCCTGCAGCCTGCCTCTCAAACAGTCTCCTTCTGCCCCCTAGCCCCCTTACAGCCTCTGGAACGGCCCCCCACCGACACCTGGGCATGAGCAGCACAGACATGCAACAAGCTCCACTCACCCCTACTCCATTTGCTCTATGGTTGGTCAAGAACCTTTTTTTCATGCTGTAGGGGAGGGAGTTGAGAAAGTCCAATATCCTGGGGAGCAAAAGCTGCAAACAGTCCATCTACAATGTAACATTTGGGTCTCAGGCCGCCCAATCCCTAGAGTGCTGTGCAGACTTTTGAATGGCAAAAACACCCCATCTGAGCGTGAGATCTGGCTGGGCTAGTGGCTCTTTCTGTGGGCTAGGACACAGACAGACAGAGTTTTCAGGTTCAAAACCTGTACTTCCCATAAGATGGTCATTTGATACGGTTAAAAAAAAAAGGCTTCTTATTTATTTTTTCCCCCTGCCTGGGTAACCTGTCTGCTGCTTGTTTCTCTGTGAAAAAAGGGAATGATCATTTTTGGAGGGAAAAGGACAAAAATGCAGGCAGGTGGACTCCGTGCACGGTGGATGGGGAGTTGCTCCTGCCCTACCACTGGAGCCCCAGCTGCTTTTCCAGGTGCTCACTGATACCAGAGATCTCTGTGTGTCCTGTCATGACACTGTCTAAGGACTGACCCTCAGGATAATGAGATTCAAAACGAGGCAGGTCATATTGCCTTCAAAAGTAAATCCAGGGAGGTTTGGCGGTAAGTCAGAGGGTTAAGGCCTTGTGGCGCTCACGAAAAGAGGGGACAGGTGGAAGGGTCTGGGGTCTGGCGCCCAGACCGCCACCTGCAGGGGAGTCGCTTTACAGGGTGTGAAGCAGGTCTTTAGGGGCTCTATCTTTCTCTCCCACTCTGTATTTCCCCTGCTCTCTCCTTTTCTCACTGTCTGATGCAAGGTCAAAACAACAACGACAACCACAACAATAACCACCACAGTGACCAAGCAACAAGGGCAGCCAAAGGGGAACAAAAGGAGTGCAGGGGCTGTGGATTATTCTTGGCGCAGGCACTGAGCTGAGGCAATAACCCCTTGAGGCAATCAATCAATCAATCAATCAATCAAAGATTAAGAAATACAGGTAACAGAGATGTATAAGTCCCTGTGTGTTTCCAGAGTTAATGTAAATGCACTTTTGTTTATTTTTTCATTTATTTATTACCTTGCCACGAGAATTTCTTTTCATTGCCAGAAAAAAAGTGTCCCATCAAGGGTACCACGTGATGCCACACCCAGTTAAGCACTCATGTTACAATGCAGGGGGACTTGGCTTCAAGACTCTGGTCCCCACCTGCCAGGGGAAATCTTTACAAGTGGTGCAGAAGTGCTGCAGGTGACTCTCTCTGTGTCACAAACTCTCTATCCCTCCCTTCCCTCTCAATTCCTGTCTATTTATTCCCATAAATAATCAAGAATATTGAAAGTAAAAAAAGAAAAAGGAAAAGGAAATATTCCACTACTTCAATGGGGCTACTCAGGACAATGCTTTCCTTGTGAAGATCCTCACAGCATACCATATGCAGAAAGGCAAAGACGCCATGAATTTTTAACCCAGTTTTTATATTTATTTATTTATTTATTTATTTAGGTGCTTATTCATTTTTGTTATTGATGAATTAATGTTTTACATTTGACATAGACTCTGGCTCTGACACCAGCGGTCTCAAGTACCACTAGATGGTACTCTGCCTCTACAAAACCAATCCATTGAGCTCTCCATGCATCCATCCATCCACCCATAAATCTATACATCCATCCATCCATCCATGCAT
This sequence comes from Erinaceus europaeus, assembly GCF_950295315.1. Classification (NCBI taxonomy): domain Eukaryota; kingdom Metazoa; phylum Chordata; class Mammalia; order Eulipotyphla; family Erinaceidae; genus Erinaceus; species Erinaceus europaeus. Next base: position 1,412,253 of record NW_026647116.1, read on the forward strand.
CCATTTATTAATCCATCCATCCATCCATCCATCCACCAGTCAACCAAGCTAAGTACAAGAGGAGATCTCTCCTTGAATGGTGAAGACAAACCAGGATGCATAGGTAGGTTGCAAATTGGCGAGTTCGGCTGAAAAGGGCAGAGGGGCTGAACCAGGGAATGTGTTGGGGGGTGTGGGTGTGGGTGGGGTGAGCCGGAGACCTGTGAGTTGGGTCACCTCAGGGGCAGGAAGGGGGTGGAAGGGGTTGGGAACAGCTGTCACTGGAGAACAATCACAAGTGCTGGAGATGTTGAGCAGGGCACCCGCAATAGAAGACAGTCAAAGGAGAGAAGCAAAGTGCAGAGGAGAGGAGAGGGGAGAAGATGGTGAAGGCAGGAGAGGACAGGAGAGGACAGGAGAGGACAGCAGTGGAGGGGACCTGAGAAACCTACCTGGACAAAGGCAGCATACAGACATCCAGGAGGGCAGGCAGGCAGGCAGGCAGCTCTGGCCTGGGCTCCCTGGATCCTGGGCACACCTCCAACTGTCTTCTCTTGGCTGCCAGCCCTGAGGACCCTTGTCCGTCAGCACTGGCTTCCCATCCTTCCGTCCCTCTGTGCCAGGGCCCAGGCGTCTGGGTGCTGCTGGCTGAACTAGTGGCAGGGCTGTTGAGCTGCCCAGTGCCAGTGTGGCCAGCACAGAATCCCAGGGGCTAGGACATCACAGAGGGCTCCTGTGGTTGCTAGGCCACGGGGACCCCACCCATCCAGTTGACCAGCAGCCATGACCCCCACCCTGAACTTGACCTTGAGGGGTGGTGGCCAGCCACCAGAGCGAGAGCCCCTGCCACAGCAGGTGCAGGTCGGCCGGGCCAAGGTGCTATGGGCAGATTGGTGTGTGTCTGGGCATGGGGCTGGCATCTGAGAGCCCAGGGCTGGGGACCAAGGTCCGCCAGGCCCCTGTCCCACCATTTGCACTGACACACAGTCTTGCTGACTGACTGACAGTCCCCGCCACACAGATACCCACACCAGGACCCTGGGTGCCCTGAGCTGACCCTGAGGATTGGTAGGTGCCTGCCTGGATACATGCCTCCTTAATGGAGGCCTTTATAAATCCCATTGCCTACTGATAGCTGCCCTCCTGCCCCTCCTCCTCCTCCTCCTCCTCTTGTTCCTCCTCCTCTTCCTCCTCCTGCTCATCCTCCTCCACCTCCTCCTCCTCTTCCTTATCCAGAGGGACTCACTCAGGGCCCTTGGTCTAGGCAAGCCAGGGCTGCTGCTCTGGCTGCTGCAGCTTATATCCAGTGGGTGGGTGCAGGAATCTGTTCCTGTCAATCCCTGGTTCCTGGGACCTTCCATGCCTCCAGCTCCCCCCACTCTCTACTCCAGAGCCCTCCGCAAGGATGCCCCCTTTCCCCTTGCCCTCTGTCCCCCAGCTCCCCAACTTACATCTACTATGTGCCTCCCTGCAGTACTTTACTGCCACCCTGCTTCTGCGCTTCAGCCCTGGGGGCCCAGAGCCAGCCCAGCTGCCATCTCACCATCCAGCAGGGGGACCTGCCCTAACGCCCTGCCACCACACCCACACACACAGCCCTGCACACACTCACAGGCTCCCCTGCCTGCAGCCTGCCTCTCAAACAGTCTCCTTCTGCCCCCTAGCCCCCTTACAGCCTCTGCCACGGCCCCCCACAGACACCTGGGCATGAGCAGCGCAGACAGGCTACAAGCTCCACTCGCTCCTACTCCATTTACTCTATGGTTGGTCAAGAACATTTCTTTCATGCTGTAGGGGAGGGAGTTGAGAAATTCCAATGTCCTTGGGAGCAAGAACTGCAAACAATCCATCTACAATGTAACATTTGGGTCTCAGGCCGCCCAATCCCTAGTGCGCTGTGCAGACTTTTGACTGGCAAAAACACCCCATCTGAGCGTGAGACCTGGCTGGGCTAGTGGCTCTTTCTGTGGACTAGGAGACAGACAGACAGAGTTTTCAGGTTCAAAACCTCTACTTCCCAGAAGATGGTCATTCGCTACGGTTAAAAAAGAAAAAAAAGGCTTCTTATTTATTTTCCCCCCCTGCCTGGGTAACCTGTCTACTGCTTGTTTCTCAGTGAAAAAAGGGAAAGATCTTTTTTGGAGGGAAAAGGACCAAAATGCAGGCAGGTGGACTCCGTGTACGGTGGATGGGGAGTTGCTCCTGCCCTGGCACTAGAGCCCCAGCTGCTGTTCCAGGTGCTCTCTGATACCAGAGATCTCCGTGTGTCGTGTCATGACACTGTCTCCAGCACTGACCCTCAGGATAATGAGGATTCAAAACGAGGCAGGTGATACTGCCTTCAAAAGTAAATCCAGGGAGGTTTGGCGGTATGTCAGAGGGTTAAGGCCTTGTGGCGCTCACGAAAAGAGGGGACAGGTGGAAGTGTCTGGGGTCTGGCGCCCAGACCCCCACCTGCAGGGGAGTCGCTTTACAGGGTGTGAAGCAGGTCTTTAGGGGCTCTATCTTTCTCTCCCACTCTGTATTTCCCCTGCTCTCTCCTTTTCTCTCTGTCTGATGCAAGGTCAAAACAACAACGACAACCACAACAATAACCACCACAGTGACCAAGCAACAAGGGCAGCGAAAGGGGAACAATAGGAGTGCAGGGGCTGTGGATTATTCTTGGCGCAGGCACTGAGCTGAGGCAATAACCCCTTGAGGCAATCAATCAATCAATCAACGAATAAGTAATACAGGTAACAGAGATGTGTATGTCCCTGTGTGTTTCCAGAGTTAATGTAAATGCACTTTTGTTTATTTCTTCATTTATTTATTACCTTGCCATGAGAATTTCTTTTCATTGCTCAAAAAAAGTGTCCCATCAAGGGTACCAGGTGGTGCCACACCCAGTTAAGCACTCATGTTACAATGCAGGGGGACTAGGCTCAAGACCCTGGTCCCCACCTGCAGGGGGAAATCTTTACAAGTGGTGCAGAAGTGCTGCAGGTGACTCTCTCTGTGTCACAAACTCTCTATCACTCCCTTCCCTCTCAATTCCTGTCTATTTATTCCAATAAATAATCAAGAAAATTGAAAGTAAAAAAAGAAAAAGGAAAAGGAAATATTACACTACTTCAACGGGGCTACTCAGGACAATGCTTTCCTTGTTAAGATCCTCACAGCATACCATATGCAGAAAGGCAAAGACGCCATGTATTTTTTAACCCAGTTTTTATATTTATTTATTTATTTATTTGTTTATTTATTTAGGTGCTTATTCATTTTTGT